>NW_017731413.1:3871185-3917211 GCF_001890085.2 Hipposideros armiger
TGCAGCCAACGCCGTCGCCTCACGGCAGCCCAGCTCCAGGTTGAGCTGTTGTTCAGCATCTTAGCTGTAGAAGGCAGTGTCACTGGCCCTCATATGTGGGATCCGAACCGGGGCCCTCTGGTGTCCCAAGTCAGTTCTTAACCATCGCGCCACTCGGCCGGCCCAGGATTTACCTTTCTTAGTGTGAGAATACAAGCAAGATTCTCTTTCAAGTTTATTCCAGTTCCAATTTCAGTCCAGTTCCAGTTCCAATAATTAAATGAAATAGAAATGCCTTTTACTTCTTTCCATTGTCATAGCAATAATAAAATATTTCAATTGTCTTACTGCATTGCATACAAAATCATGTAGTATTTACTTGGTTAGTTAATTTAATTCAATCACATTTTGTGATAACCTTTGCCTGTTCCTACTATACAATATAATAATATCAAGGTAAATTCCATGTTGAATTTACCAATGAAAGGAATTCAGAAATAGCTGGGTTGCAAAATGCCATTTCTGTAAAACTGCATTGTATACTTGTGCTTAGAGTAAATATGTTGGCATTACATATTACATATAAACATAGATGACTTGGCAACTGCAGTAACACTTTGCAGTTACTTATCACTAAGAAATAATGTATTAGAGCCATGAATTCAAATGTCAAATACACTTTTTTTTTCTGTTTGTACTTGCCTACAAAAATATTTTTTCTTCTTCTTTTTTTTTTAAAGGATTTAAATAAGCGGTTATCACTTCCTGCAGATATCAGAATACCAGATGGATATCTTGAAAAGTTGCAGATAAACAGTCCACCATTTGATCAACCTATGAGCCGAAGGTCTCGTAGAGCTTCCTTAGTAAGTTTTTAGTCTCCTATACCTACACCATCAGATGTGCTTTGTTTGATTTTGGGGGGAGGGGTGTAAACATTTTATATTAATTTTTGAATAACTAAATTTTATTACATTTCTTTGTGGATTTTATTGTTTTTGATTCTTAAGGGTTTAAAGATGTATATTAGATGCATATTAGAATAGGATTTAAGCTGTGTTCTATTTTATTTTTGGTAAGTTTTATTGGTAAATGCTAGCTGTACAGAATATGTACTATATATAGATGTATACTAGGTATACAGAAAAGCACAGAACACCATAATTGTATAGCCCAATGAATTTTTGCAGAGTTAACATATATAACTAGTATACCTAGATCAATAAATGAAAATTCCAAAAATCCAGAAACCCCCTTCTGCCACCTCTCTGTTTACTTTCTACCCCCACTTCCTCAACTGTAGCCATTATCCCTGCTTTCTGATGCCGAAGATTAGTTTCACCTTTATGTTTTCTACTGTTTTGATTATATTATGTTTATAGTATGTTTTAATGTTTGGAAAGATTTTAAAATCCACCTTTACATGCATGTTTCTATTTTAAATATACTTTTGATATTTTTTTGATTATTCTTATTTAAATTTTGAACTTTATGTAATAATGATTATATAAATTATTAAAATACATTTGATACACATGTATAATGTATATTCGAGTTTTTGTATATATTGTACAATATGTATCCCAATATGTGTAGAAGTATACAATATGTATTTTTTTTTGTAATTGGCTACTTTTACTCAGTATTATGCTTGGATTTTATTATCTAGGTTGTTTCATGTAGTTATAGTTCATTTGTTCTTATTGTCGCATAGTATTCCATTGCATGAGTATACAATACTTTATCCAGCCTTCGGTTGATGGACATTCACTTTTGGATTGTTTTAGTTTCTGACTATTACCAGATAGAGCTTCTATCACCATTTCTGTACATGTATTTTTGCTAATATATGTTACCATTTCTGTTGGATGCATACCTAGGAGTGGAATTGTTGGATAAGATTATGTACATATGTTCAGATTTCCTAGATACTGTCAAAACAGTTTCCAAAGTGGTTGTACCAGTTTACATTTTCATCACCAGTACATGATAGTTCTAGTTGCTCTCTTTGCCAATTTTTTATATTGTCCCTTTATAAAAACTGTTTACTTTTCTGGTGTTATTGTGGTTTTATTTTTCATTTTCCCAATGATTAAGTTGAACACTTTTTTTAATGTCTGTTGGCCATTTAGATACTCTCAGGTCTCTTGTCTTTTCTGTTGTGTTTTTTGCTTTGTTCTTATTGATTTATGAGAATTCTGTATAAAGGACCTTTGTTAGTTGTATGTCTTGCAATTATCTTCTTAGCATGTAGCAATTGACCCATCAATGGGTTTTGAAAGGTCAGCTTTTCCTGTCGCATTGTTACCTTTGACATAAATTCAGGTGGTTGTATATGTGAGGATCTCTTTTGGATGGCTCTAGTCCTGTAGCAGAGGTACATAAAAAGCGCTTTGAGACAATAAAGCGCCATGAGATAGTAAGTAAAATGCCTTTGCACATCACAGGCTTACAAAAGAGATAGTACTTCAGCTGGCTGTAGAAGGATGAGTAGAAATTTGTCGGGCTGACAATGGGTAGAAGAGTCTTAGCAGAGGAAACTTCATGCCCAGAGGCATGAATGTAAGTATCATTATAACTGATACGAAGGGTAAATGTGGAATAATATTAAAGAATAGGGCTTGAACAGATAGGATGAATCCAGACTGTAAGAAGCCTGAGATCCAGGCCAAGGAGTCTGGACTGATCTCGTGTAATGGAAGGACCTCAAATGTTTTTATTTAAACAGGGGCTGACATCACATTTTTGTTTCAAACAATAGCTTCAGAGAAAGTATAAATGATGAAGCAGAGGAGAGAGACTAGAGACAGGAGATGAATTAAGAATTTGTTCAAAAATTAGGGATGATGTGGCAATCACGTGGAAATGGAAAATAGGACACAGATCCTAGGGGCCATGAGAGATAAAATAAGCAGGTCCTGTAACCCAGTTGGACTTTGTGTCTGAGGAAGGAACAATTGATGAGGATTCCTGGGGTGCTAGCAGTTGTTATATCTCCTTTTATATACTATATCATGGAAAAACTTCTGTTTTTGGTTATATATTCCAAAGAATAAAATCACTTTATGCCAAATATAATATGAGCATATTGTTATTTGACATTCACCAGTATAATACACAGTAAGGTAAAAGTGTAATGCCACCTTGATTTTGGTATAGGTTTATCGTTGTCATAATTTTGCATCACTGCTTAAGACATTTATTCAAATAACTGTCTCATTTGATTACTGGTTAAAGTGTTATTTGGTTATCAATTTTTATCAAACATTGGTACTTAGGATAAATTTTGGAGTTACTAAATGTTCAGATTGGGACTAAAAGTATGATTTAATCAAATGTAATTCTTAAAGTTACAGAGCTATCTTCTTCAATCTACATGAAATTAAGGAAAACAGTGCCCTCTAATGAACATTAAGTGACGGGAGTTACTATTGTGGTTGGATGTTCCTAGCCATCTTACCTTGTTTTTTGATCTGAAATGGCTTATAGATTTCAGATGAATCATGCCAGTTGTGTTTTGGTTTCTATTAGTGTATCCCTTTCATTATTCATCTATCTTACTAAAGCATGGTATCTTGAAATATATTAAAAAATTATTCTTCAATACTGTAGGTTTATGGCTAGGGAATACTGTATTTCCCCATGTATAAGACGCTCCCATCTATAAGACACACCTTAATTTTGGGGCCCGAAATTTGAAAAAAAAAATGTATTACATAAAGTTATTGAACTCAAGTTTTATTCATCATAAAATTCATACAACAACTCACCACTGTCAAAACTCCCAACCATTAGCTTGTCCTCATCTGTGTCTGATGGTGAATCACTGTCTTCATATATTGCCTCGTCCTCAGTTCCATCTATGGCATTTAAAATGCCATACTTCTTAAATGACTTAAAAATTATCTACAACCACTGTATAAGATGCACCCAGTTTTTAGACCCCAAATTTTTTGAAAAAGGGTGTGTCTTATACATGGGGAAATACGGTAAATGGAAGGGAGATGGGAAAAGAAAAATATTCTTCACATGTGTTAGAGTTCATGTTTCTATGAATAATATACGTTTTATCTTTAAAAAATCTTTTCAAGGTAAAATTTTAGTTTGTTTTTCTAAAAGTATAAAACTTTATGTTTTGTATTTCTATAACAATATATAATAAGAGTAGTAAAAATAACATAAATCTTTTGTTTGGAAAGGAATCAAGAAACAAGTTACAGAATTCTAACGTAAACCCTTTGTTTGGGTAGGAATTAAGAAACAAGTCATAGACTTCATTTCTGTGGAGAAACACACAATAGGGCAATTGGTTCTTCTATAAATTTGTAATTGTCAACCTCAGATGGACACTCAGTATTCCTTGGTACCCTGCTATCTTTCTCTGGTTCACTCTTCCCCTTTCACTCTAAGCAGATAATCTCTTCTCCTACATGAAAAGAAAGAGAGAAGCTATTAACCAGAAACCCCCTTATTTCCAGAACAACAGATGTGCAAATCTACATACACCTATACTCATTCCATTCTTTCCTTCTCTTAATATTGAGGAATTGTCCTTCCTATCCTATCTCCTCAGGATGCTTAGAATATTTGTTATCTTTGTATACTCATGTATATTCAGTCTTCTTTTAACTGAATCCTTCCAATTGACTTTTTATTTAAATAAACTTTTAATTTTATAATAGTTTTAGATTTACAGAAAAATTTATTAGAAAAGATACTATAGAGACTTCCCATGTGCCACATACCCAGCTACCCCATTATTAACATTTTACATTCCTTTAGTGCGTTGGTTACAACTAAGGAACCAACCACTAATACAAGTAATTCAACTCCACACTTGATTCAAATTTCCCTAGTTTTTCACTAAGATTCATTCTTGTCCCAGGATCCCAACTAGGACACCACACTACGTTTAGTTGTCATATCTCATGCTAAAGGTATTGGTTATTGGATTGGCAAAGTGCCATTTAATGTTCATTATGGCTGATAAGGAATAGAATATTCTAACTCTTAACATTTTTAAACAGACTAGTGGGAATGCCCATATGAAGATAGTCAACATTCATAAGCACATTGTTGCAATTACAATGATGGCATACCCAGTGGAAGTTTTGTGAGACTATAAAGTGCAACTTCAGTAAACTGAAAATCTATATATGAAAATTGGTCTCAGCATATTGAAATGATAGGTTATACTATTTTAAGAATCTGCTTCTTCCTAAACAATAAGTATTGGATTCCTCATTCATGGCTTTACTGATATAGATCATATGTAGTCCTTTGTATTTCTAAGAGTAGGTGAGAAAATAGGGTACCAAGTCCTGATCTCTTTCAGAAATAATACCGGGGGTGCAAAAAAATGTATACACATGACTTGTATTCATCTTTTGTTATCGTTATATATTATTATAATTTTAATACAGTTTTTTCCTTTCTTAAAATGTGTATACATTTTTTTTGGCATCCTCTATATTATGGGATGTGAAAGTGAAGTTCAAAGTCTGCTCACAACTTAGTTTACCTTTGGTATACAATTTACAAGATTAAGATAGTATCATGATGATGGTGACAGCAGTTTTTCTAAGACTAAATGACCGAGTAGAATAGATTCAATCTCTTTTTTGCCCCGCATAACTAAGAACCCATTTCTGTCAGTAACAGTAACTCGGTAATTCTCACAGGAGGTAAATTAGTGTTTGAAAAAAATCTCCCTTTTTCCCCAGTATTTCTTATATACACACTGACTTTTAGAATGACATATACACAACTTCTGCACATATGTCATGTGTTTTTAAGCACAATTAGAGTTGTATTACCAGCATATTTATACATTACAACTGTAATACAGTGATTATGTTGCTAGAGCCAAAGTAATCAAGAAATCTCCCATTATGCTTGATAACACTTACAAGTTGCACTGAATTATAGGAAGGCTATTATAAATTATAAATTATTTTGGAATTTTTTCAAATGTGTTTATACTGGTAAGAGCCTTCTGAATAGGAATTTGCTTGGGGCCACCAAAAAGCAAAGTATTCTCTTGAAGAAATGAAGTGTCAGAAAAAATTGTCTTCATATGTTTGGAAAGCAGAATTAAGGGGGATTTTGTGTTAATGTTAAAATATAAAGCTTATTGTTCCATTCCTTTAGCTATTATTTATGTTTTTATGAAACTTAAAATACTCAAATAATCTTATTTCAAACTCAGTCTAGATTGTGAACTCATGAAAGCAGGAATCATGTCTTCTTCACTGTATCCCCAGTACCTAGCACGTGCCTGGTAAATGTTAAATAAATGAGCTTTGTCCTCTGCCCTCTGAATAATTTCTGTAGGAGAGCATGTCAACAAGCTCTTATATTTATTGTCAACAAGTCATTATATTTACTGTTAATCTGGTCATGTTCAGATAAAAACGCAAGCAGAATTTTCCAAAAAATCCCATTTAAAGATTCAGTAATATTTGGATGTAATTATTAAATCCTTAAGGTTGGAAATTATGAAAATGAATGGTGAGGGGGATGGCCTTGGACCAGGAGTCTGCCGTCTTCCCAGAATGCTGGCATTTTGAATAAACCCATTTTTCTTTCCACCTTAAAAAAAAAACAAAAAACAAAAAAAACAATGAATGGAGAAGTAGATATGCCTTACTCTTTGAATTAGGTTCTGACAGTTTACTAGTAAAATTGTCTTTTGCCTGAATTCTCAGCCTGCCTGCATGGGTGGAATTTAGTTATGCTGTTTATAGATCAATTATTAGAATTTAAATTTAACTTCACAATTATAACAGTTTTTACTTTCTTTTTTAAAAGCAGACTTTTAGCATATTGTAATGATCTCACTAAATCTCATTCTCTGAAAAGTGACTCTTTGTAATGTTAATTTTTGATGTGTCCCTGACAGTTTATTCCTTATATACTTTATATGATAATCTATAACATTTTTATCTTTACAGTCTTGAATTTGTGGTCTATTTACATACACTCTTTAGAGCAAACTTCAGAATTTTTGTCGTGACCACCGTTGAAGTGTATTTGATGTTTTAAGGACGTGCTAGGGTTTATTCGCTTAAGATAAAAGAATGAATAAGTTAATATTCCAACAACTGATAAGAAAAAGTTCCTAGCTTGCAGTCATATTTTTCTGTGTACTTCTCATTGTTATGGATGATGACATTTTAATGTTTATTTTCAGAGACATTCACAGTTTTGTTCATAGTAGTTTCCATTTATTCTCAATGTAGCTTTTTTGTGCTCATAAAATATATAACACAAGACTTAAAATTCACGGCAAAAATGCAGTAGTTCCATATTTGTGAATTTAAGCACCTGAATTCCAGAAATAGGTGTAAGAAAATAAACACCTTCTGTCATAGTTTGTGCAACCTTGGCAGTTAGCCTTTTTTTTTTTTTTTTAGTTATTTAATATCGTATGTAAATAGGCTGTAAAAAAAATACAGAAACTAAAAGATTATTAAAGATTCAGGCTTTCATGTACTAGATAGTGCCCTGTTTGCCACGTTTTCCATATTAAAGTTAAAAACTCCATTTGTATTTGGAAAGTTGTAATTTTGCTTTATTATTCTGCATCATTATTGATAATAGAAAGCAAGGACTGAATAGCTCTGAGTAATATACAAGACAGTACATGGGTAGATGTTGTATGGTGGTTCCAAAACTTCATCTTTTTAATTAAAAAAATTTTAAACACTATACACAGACAGAAATCTTAAAGAGTGCAAAAAGAAGCAATTTTTCAGTCATTCAGTAATACCACCCGTGACCAATGTTGTTAATTTACCAAAATTGAATTAAGTACTTACTGTTGGACCGTCAGCTCTCATGGCTTTTTAACATGATATATATCACTGTAACGAGGATAAAAAGCAGTTCCTTTGAGAGGCCTCTGCACTTTTGGCCTTTTAACTTTAGGCATTTTATCCTATTCAGAGTTTAGCAAATGATGTTCAGTCAAATTGTCAAATTTTATTCAATACCTCCAGAATTTGACTCAAACATGCATTTAATGATCCAGCATAACGGATACACTTTTGAGACCTGAGGTGTTACATAAAAGAACATTATTTGCTTTCACTAGATATTTATTTAAGGGTATTAGCACCACTCTAAGTGAGAAGTGAATTTTTTTTACGCTATTAATTCTTTTTCCACTATGTACAAGGGGTACTAGAAACTAATTTTAAGGAAATTTTCATTTTCCTCTTCTGCTTGTTAACTTTTTTCCTATTTTTGCTCTCCCAATCCCTAAATTTCCATCTCTCTCAATTTTTTTTTTTCCTAGATCGTTTGTGTTAGGATTTTTAGTTTTAAAATATTGGGTTTTCATTACATGTTTGGGTGCATTCCATTTACATCATTTATTACCTCCATACAAAATAGACAAACAAGTTCAAGGTTTAAAAGCAGTGGTTTTGAGAACTCAGTCTTGAAGCCTTTTTGTTTTTTTGGCCAGATTTAGACTTAAATTGCTCTTCTGTGTCAGCCATTTCCTGATCCATAAGATAGCATGACCTGCAGTTGTCTTTTTCATCATATTTTGGTTGGAAAACGGAAACAAACAGTATTTTGTTGCTTGAAGGCATTCCTGGGGAGCTCAAAGATTAGTGAAGGAAAATATGTCAGAAAATTATTTATTTTGCAGTTTTGTTAAAAAAGAAAATCATATAACTTTTTTTGAGTTTGTAAAAGATTATTTATTTATTTATTTGAGGTATAGAAAACAACATAGTGATTAGACATTTATGTACCTCACAAAGTGATCACTCCAATAAGCCTATTACCCATCAGACACCGTACATAGTCATTACAACATTATTGACTATTCCCTATGCTGTACTTTATATCCCCATGACTGTTTTTTAAAATCATAGTTGACATTTGATATTATTTTGTATTAATTTCAGGTATAACAGCGTAGTGGTTTGACAGTTATATAATTTATGAAGTTACCCCCCCAATAAGCCTATACTCATCTGACACTATACATCATGCTATCTTTTATAAAATTCTTTAGTGTCTTAAAATGCCTATGGTATCTTAAAATCTCAGGGTCTTAAAACAATTTTTTCATAGCAGGATGTTAACTAATCTATATAAAAGATGAGTTGACAATTTTAATTGTGAACTTTGATATTTTTGAACCTTTGACTATTCTAACATCAGGTATATTTTAGAACTTGACAAATGTTCAACAATTTAATTATAATCAATTCTTTCTATTCCATGACAGTCTTTAGAGTAGGAGGGGTTTAGAAATTGAGGAAGAGATGAATTGAAAATTTAAGAATACTGAATTTATAATTGTTTGCTTTCAGTCAGAAATTGGGTTTGGGAAAATGGAAACCTACATTAAATTGGAAAAGCTTGGCGAGGTAAGTAAATACGTATTTCATAAATGTAAGACTTCTTTCTTGTTCATCATCTAAACGTCTCTGTTAGTTTACAGTTTTTGCCAACCTGGGGGGGAAAACATAAGCACTGTTGTCTGAAAGTTTATATCTTGTCCTGAAAAGGCAACAGAATGTTAGAAAGAAGAAAACCCTTATGTTCTTGAAATGATCCCAGCACTTTGAGAGGAAATGAGTATTTTTTATAGCCTTGTAATCTTTATTGAAGCACAGAATATTGAGCTTTCTTGGTAACAAAATGGGTACCTATTTGTTAGCCCCCTGGCAATCTGCTGTCTGTACTATCATCTGGGAAAGTACATGAGTTCAAACCTTTGAAAAATCAAAATAGTAGTATCTTTAAGATAAAGACACATGTCACAAAAGGAAGTTCTTGGCTAATAAGACCTTGGTTTTCTTGAACTTACTATTACTACTAATTTTGAAATGGTCTCCCTCCTAGGGTGAGAGAGTCTAAAGAAAATAATAGAACTAGTTAGTAGGGAGTCCTTTAGAGAGTTTGAGGGCTATCCTGGCAATGAGAGAAGAAATCTCCTGAATATTTTTTTTTTAAAGGAAAGTAATTTTCAAAATCCTGAAAAGTTGAAAACCAGTAAAACTTTTACACTTTAACAATATGTTAGTTACAATTTCAGTTTTCAGTTAATATATTCAGTTAATTTCCTCAATTCCCACATACCATTGCAGGTAACGTACCTTTGATTCCAAAGCTATTGATCCCGCTGTTGATCTGATGCACAAGCATGAAAAGTAAATTAAATATTCTTGTATTTTCCTACGAGAGTCCCTCTAGGGTTCTAAGTATGGAGGCTGTGCATATGGAACTGAAAGTCCTTTTAGGTATAGGAAAACCAAGACTAATCATTGTGGAGTTTTTCTTGCAAGATGGAATTTAACATATGCTTAGAAATTAGAAATTTAATTAGGGCTCTTTATTGTATAGGTGATATAGCTAGACTCGCATATTTTTTATGTGTCTTTCAAAAATATATTTTATAGGGTACATATGCAACAGTGTATAAAGGAAGAAGTAAATTGACAGAGAATTTGGTGGCATTAAAAGAGATCCGGTTGGAACATGAAGAAGGTGCACCCTGCACAGCTATAAGAGAAGGTATAATTTGACCTTTTGTGAGTAAAATGTATTATGAAATTTATGTAGAACATTTTAAAACCAAAGCTGTATAATAAGAGTTCATTTTGTTGTAATTAAAAAGAGCTCAAATATAGAAATAATAGATGACTAGAAGATATATTTAGGCCTTAAAAAAGCTTTATATCTAAAGCCAAAATATTCAACAGAAACGAATTAGTTAATTATATTATATAGCCTGAAGTCATTAAAAATCATTGTCATGGACAAATATTTGACATTGGGAAATGTTATATAGTGGCACATGGGAGAAAGCTAACTATAAATTAGTATATACAGAATTTAAATATATTTCTATAATACCAATTTTTTAAAAAAGATAAGAAAATGGCTTGAGGCAACTGGTTAGCAATTTGGAGGAAAGAGGCACTTTGCACTTCATATCTAAATTAATTCTAGACGTCTCGGCACATTAACATTTGAGAAAAAAAAACAAAAACAAGGTATTATAATATTGGGGACAATTTTAAGTATTAAAAATATCAAACCCAGAATCATAAAAGAAAAAAATTTGATTCTGTTGAAATTACTAATACAAATCCCCTTGGTGAATAATTGTTTTAAACTTAAGAGAATCTGAAACTCGGTCAATTCATTCGTTAAACTTCAGGTTTTTATAAAGACTGGTACCACAGACCAAATAATTGACTTTCTTTTTTGTTTTACAGTTTCACTATTAAAGGACCTAAAACATGCAAATATAGTTACCTTACATGACATTGTTCATACAGATAAATCTTTGACCCTGGTCTTTGAGTATCTGGTAAGTATTTAATAAAAACTCAGTATTTACTTTTATTTAATAAAACATCAATTGGATTTTTTAATAGCTTCAGGGACATTATTGCTTAGTTATTGGTATTAAATTTAATTATGTGTGGTTCATTCAATACCTTCCCTCAGAAAACAACTTATTTTTTAAAATTCATAGTATTTATTAATAGTATTTAAAATACATCAGCTTTGTCTTCTGAAAACTATGTACCATGTAGTAAAGTGCTATATTTTCTCAGGATAAAGACCTAAAACAGTACATGGATGATTGTGGAAACATCATGAGTATGCACAATGTAAAGGTATGTTTTAATGTGTCATTTTAAATTTTGTTTAAACCAGAGATAAAAACTAAGCATAGACAAACTACATTACTTGATGAAATATACCATCCTCATAACTATTCTGCTTCAGAATTTTCTGTTTGGCATTTTAAATAGGTTATTGTCCTCTGAACAGATTTACTCAGAACTGTTTACTATAATATCTCTTAGGCTCAGACTGTTGTGTAGAATCTGCTTTGTTTTAAAAATGTTAAACACTTTTGGCATTTCTTTTTACACTGATTCTCGTAGATACAGAACACATTTACAGGTGTAATCTGCTTTAAAAAATCCAACAAGCCTATTACATCAAAATCTAAATGTTTAAAATAAACACAAATGATTAGTGCATTCTGCAAAAGGCCTTCTTTAAATGGCAAACTCCCCTAACATATTTTGAATGGTATTTAAGTATAAAACACCAACTGATTTTCAAGTTACTAATCTAATGAGTAATGTCAGGACATGCACAAGTATTACGAATACTAGGCTGGAAATACCAATCTTTATTGTCAGGAGGAAAAGGAAGATAATTGTTATGTTTTCTTACCTGTGTATCTAAAGATGCACGTAATGCTAGAAAAGTTTGGCATAATAATCAGTGTCAGATGAAACGCAAAAATAAAAGTAAAATCAAGTAAAAACATTTGATACAATTATGTTCTTACAGTAGGTTCCTTTGACCCGAGTGATATACTCCAAATTTAGCAAAGATTTATTTATCTAAACTTAGTCAACAGTGTGTGAGAAAGTATTCTGGAAATAGACTGTCCCAGCTGTGTGTTTGAGACACTTCCAATTCTGTAGACAGTAACTTTAAACTTACATTAAACAAAAAATAGTAATTTTGGTGGATAGAAAGGAGTAGTAGTTTTTTTTTTTACTAAAGCACAGCTCAGAACATATGGCTAACATATTGCTAAGAATTTTAGAATAGGGCTGTAAGTGTATTTCCATATACATTCCATGAGAATTATTTTCATTATATTTTACATTTTGTTTTACAAGTTGTTGCGGATCTCATTTGCATATATTTCTGTTTGTGTTTTTTATTTTGTTTTTCCTGCTTTCACATTAGCAGTAACTTGAAAAGAAAATAAGTCCTTATAATAATTTGACAAAGACTTGAGAAGTTTGTCTTTTAAGTCAGGTCTACGTGGCTGGCTTAAAGTATAAAGTATTTATTTGTTTAAATAGCAACTTTAACTCTGTACTTGTATTTTCCAAACCTAAGAACTAACAGGAATACATGGAAATAGTAATTTTAGAGTTTTCAAAGCTCCATTAATATGTAATATAGGAACTCTGCTACTTAGAATTTCTTTAGGCCTATTGTTCACCTGCTGCCTTGGCTTATTCTCAATGTTCTAATGTTCTATTTTTCACCCACAAGTAAACCAAGGATGCGCTCTTCAATCCTCTGTATCTGAGCCTCTTTTTGCTACCCCAAAGAATCAAAATCCTTCCGTGTTCCACATCCCCTTTCTACCAAAATCAACAGCAAAAAGTCTACCATTAGCCTTGTAGAAATCACTTCTTTCAAGGAGTCTTTCAGAGCTCTAAAGTGCTAATTCCCTTTTCTGAACCATAGCAGATTTTGAAGGCTGAGTAGGAGGTGCTGAAAGAAAAGTACCCAGGAGGTGGGTGATAGAAGCTGGGTTAGGTTATTTTTATATCACGTAATTTGCCAGAGCTGTGCAGCACCGTTCTGTTTGATATCTCAGAATTTTCATAAAACCACCAATTCCAGGGCTGGCTGAGTGGCGCGATGGTTAAGAGCTGGCTTGGGATGCCAGAGGGCCCTGGTTCGGATCCCACATATGAGGGCCAGTGACACTGCCCTCCATAGCTAAGATGCTGAACAACAGCTTAACCTGGAGCTGGGCTGCCCGTGAGTCACTGGCGATGGCGTAGGCTGCAGCCCCTGTGGCAGTGGGTTGCCATGGGCTACCGTATGTAGCCAGCAGCCAGCGTGAGCGGCCAGCAGCCAGTGTGAGCGGCCGTCCAGAAGCCGGCGACTGATCTGCCTCGCCCGAGAAGAGCACAATGATGGTTCTAACTTGGGCCAGTGAAGCAACGTCCTCCACAACTAGACTGAAGAACAAAAGGACAGCAACTTGTCTGTTCCTCTTCCCCCAATTCCCCAGTGCTGTTCCCATCCCCTAAATTCCCCAATAAAAAATAAAAAAACCTTAAAAAAATAAATAAATAAATAAACACCAATTCCAATGCCTTATTTTAAAGACACTGTCCCAGATCACGGTTGTTGTTTTTTGAGGAGTTTTTTTGGGGGGTGAGGGGGAAGGAGGGAATGTTTGCATGGTGGTTTTGCCAGAACTTAATAAACTATAAGCCTTGTTGGAAGGCCTGTAAGTTTTTCAGGATATGTTCATTTTAAATCATTTTTCAATAATAACTGAACTGTTACTAAGACAAAGTTTCATTTCACTTTATTTTCATAGATACTGTCAGACTAAAAAAGTAGGTAGATCCTTCAAATAGAAAACAACTATATAAGGAAAAGGCTTTGTACTTAAGGATGTGTGGATCTTTTTTTTTTTCCTATTCTAGGCCAGTTGCTTTTCTGTCTACTATAACTTATTATGCTTATACCAAAGTAGATCTTACTATCTGTAAGACTAATTTCTATTTATTTGTTTCTATAGCTGTTTTTATACCAAATTCTACGTGGTTTGGCATATTGCCACAGAAGAAAAGTGTTGCACCGAGACTTGAAACCGCAGAACCTCCTCATTAATGAAAAAGGAGAATTAAAGCTAGCAGATTTTGGTATGGACTGTATGAGAGATATTTATAAATAGTTCTGGGTGATTAAGTTTAAAAGAACCACTGTTGACACTGTAATTGCTTTTATGTGAGTGTGGAAATTTTCTCTGTAGCCCATGGAATGAGGTATTTGACAGAACTTTGGTGGGGGAGTTATATTAGTAAATGCTAAAGGGCACCATTCTCAGGTGTGATCCATAGACCCCCAGGGTCCTTTCAGGGGGCCTCCAAAGGTATATTAGGTTATCAAAATTACACTAACTGTTATTTTCCTTTTTCACTGTTATTGTTTGCACCGATCATCCAAAAGCATTAAGGGGTAAAACTACTGGTGCTTCAGTATAAATCAAGGTAGTGACACCAAACTGTATTTAATAGTCATTTATTCTTTTAGTAGCATTAAAAATTCACTGCTACTAAGTGGTGAGTTTGTTCTGGAAATTCCTGTACTTTTACTATTTAACACTTTACCATTTTTTTTGAAAGGTAGGTTGCTATTTGTATTTCCCAAAAAAAGGAAATGGGTGGGTCACATGTGTTTAATAAGAAATTACAAGTTATTTGCATAGGCTCACATACCATATTTCCCCATTTTTAAAACGTGCCCTTTTTCGAAAAATTTGGAGTCTAAAAACTGGGTGCGTCTTATACAGTGGATGTAGATTTCAAATGCCATAAATAGAACTGAGGACGGGGCAATATATGAAGACAGTGATTCGTCATCAGACACAGATGAGGACAAGCTAATCGTTGGGAGTTTTGACAGTGATGAGGCGTTGTATGAATTTTATGATGAATAAAACCTGAGTTCAATAACTTTATGTAATACATTTTTTTTCAAAATTTGGGCCCCAAAATTAAGGTGCGTCTTATACATGGGGAAATATGGTAGGTTGTACAATTTCTTGGGCATAGTTTGCCTTGTTATTTATGCCAACCTGCATTTATTACTGTATTTTGCTGTGTATAATGTGCACTTTTTTGCCCCAAATTTGTGAGGGAAAAATAAGGATGCACATTATACATGGATAGTACCAATCCTGTTTCCCTGAAAGTTTGGGCCAAAAATGGGGGTGTGCATTATACACAGACAGCAAAATACAGTACTTCTTATTCCTTAATCCCAAAATGAATGTCCGTGATAGAGAAACCTTGTTTGGCTATTAGAAATTCAGAAAAAGAATGTCAAGGACCATCAAAAATTTACTTTTGCAGAGGAATATTATGAATGCTTTAAATTTTGCTTCTAACCTCTACAAAGCAAGCCAAGCAAATCTTATCTTTCCACAGGCCAACAAGAAATTCTGATTGTTCCATGAGATGTATATTCAACTTTGTTTCTATTGCTTTTAGTTATTTTTTTATTGATTGCATAGTATTAAATACACTTAGGACCCTTAAGTAAGGGAAGGTCAGGTAACTTGGAGTGTTTTACTGTAAATTGTTCTTAATCCCTGTGAACATTGTACCCTTTCTCCTGTGATCGATGAAATTCAGTTTTAGGAAGTACTAATACAGACATTTTCATTAATAATAGAAAATGGCTTATATAATAATACCATATCACATTTAATTAATATGGTTTAGAGGAAATGATTAGTTCATTTCATGCCAGTACTGAAATCCTAATTGTAAACCAGGATCCTGCCTGTTTGAACAAGTACCCTACTTCAGAATTCTCTCAGGAGTAGGTGAGTAAGGTATTGAGGAAACTATACCTGGCAGTTGCTTTGATACCATACATATAGGTTATAGGATAAGTAAACTCGTGGCTTTGTCCTTTGACCCCTTATAACCCACTATTAATATCAGGAAAAGAGATCAGAAAGCTGCCTTTATGTTGCTAATTACCAGAATTGGTAGGAAAAAGATTTGTTGAATTTATTTTACCAAATTGAGATGGTAGAGTAAAACTTGTAATTAAATAAAATAGTGTCAGTATTGTTCTAGTTACATCCTTTAGCCATTATATTAAACAAAAATAGTATGAGTGATACTATTTTATTTTAATTTCTGGTTTCATTTTAGTGACTTTATCCAATTTAATAAAGTATATTCCTTTTATAACATTTTTAAATTTTAATTTTTTAATCATATATATAAAGTTATACATAACAGAAATCAGACAAAAAATGAATTATTCCTTGTTTGAAATAAACTATATTAAAATAAATTTATATTTCTTCAGATAGCTTTTACAGTGGTTTCTTCAGAATTGTGAGGCTTAGAGGTAGTAAAAACAACTCTCTCATGCCAATGGCTCAAGAGATAAAGTTGTAAATTCTCACCTTTATTTCTGGATAATCAGTGAATTCTGTATTAAATTGACAAAGGAATGGCATGTGCTTTATGTCATTTACAGCAATTAATATCCAAAGGCAGGTCTGTCTTATTTTAAAATTATCCATATAATTTAAAATTTAAAAGGCAGTACAGAACAGGAATTTATTGTAAGGAAACTTTCTCTAAGTAGACTTTTGCAATGAAATTGTCAATAAAATTCAACAGGATAATAACTACGTATGGTGTCAGATACTTATCAGGTTACTAGACTTATCAGGTAATCACTTCATAAATTTTATAAATGTCTAATCATTATGTTGTACACCTGAAACGAATATATTGTATGTCAACTGTAATTGAAAAAAATTATGAAAAAAAAAAAGATTTTAGAGAGACAGAAAATAAAAACAGGATCTTGGACCATCTTTTTTGATAAAAATTGGTATAGCAAATGAAAGTTGGAATCAGGTTAAAAGGTGACAGAAGCTGTAAGAAGTAAAATTGTTCATCTCAGTGTCATTGGCCTATTTTGCATTAACTTAAGTTCAGCTAGAAAATTTTGGCATCGTGATTCATGGGCAACAGGAAAATACCTTAAGTTTAGATGAACCCCATACACTGTACCAGGTGCATTCACACACATAAAAGGAAGCATAATCTCTGATAGTGGAATTACTATTATTTAGTTTAATTATATAAGGATTTGCTGACCAAAGACCATGCATACTTTCAAAAAATTTATGTCTAATTTTAAGCTTCCAGAAGCTACAGAGTAGCCATCTCAGGCATCCTTGTGACTGGAGGAATGGTAAGGATGTGGGCTGGGAAATCCATTATAGTTATTTCTTGTTTTCTTTTCCCTGTGAAGGACTAGCCAGAGCCAAGTCAGTTCCCACAAAGACCTACTCAAATGAAGTTGTGACACTGTGGTACCGGCCACCTGATGTGCTTCTTGGTTCCTCAGAGTACTCAACACAGATTGACATGTGGTAAATATATGTGGATGTTGTTGCCATTTATAATTTTGAAAGAATGTGGCTGTTAACACAGAGTATACTGATAGATATTTAACTTTTAAGGAGATTTTATTTTAAAGAGCTGCAATATAAGCAATGACTAAGTTTTGGCACATAAGATCACCTAGGTTTAAATACCAATTCTACCACTTATAACTATATAATAACCTTATTCATATTACAGTCCTGTGCCTTAGTTTCCTAATTTAAGGAAATGGGAGTAGTAACAACGATTATTCTAAGTGGTGGTTCTGTGGATATTTTTAAGACCAAGTAAGCTAGTACATATATGAAGCACTTAGAAGAGCGTCTGGTACATAGTAATTTAACACAAAATTATTGTTTTTATTTATTTATCATTTAATATTCACCAAAATCTACTTGCTTTAAGTTGATGTAAAAAATAATGAGCTATTGTAACCGTCTTCCTAACACACCATTTTGATCATGACACTCCTTCATGCAAACACTTTTGCTCCTTTCCCATTCAGTACCTACAGAATAAAGGACAGGTCTTCAGTCTGATACTTAATGATTATCTCCATAAAATGTCTCTAAACAACCTTTTTCAACTTACTTCCGACCATTCCTCTACACAGATGTTCCCTTTTAGCCAAATGGGCTACTCACTATATCTCAAAAAGAACCTGGGCTTTTCCACCGAGTTTGCTCCTGTGTTCATATCAGTCCGCCCATCTGGAATACTTACTCTCTTTCTCTAACTGGGGACTGACTGTACCTAAGAACTTTCAAAACACAGTTAGTTTTCCATAAATCCTTCCTGAATACAACCTAGCCTCCAGTGGCAATTCCTTTGTCTGAACTGCAGCTACATGTAATTGCTTACACCTTTCATGTAGTGATAAGCCATATACTTTCTTCTGTTGTCTTGGGTTGAACAATTGTATTTTTGTTTTGTGGAACACTTTTTTTTTAAACTTATAAATTGTAGTAAAATATATATAACATAGAATTTACCATATTAACTAATTATAAGTGTGCAGTTCTCGGGGATTAAGTACATTCACATTGTTGTATAACCATCACCACCATTCATCTGCAGAGATGTTGCATCTTGCAAAACTGAAACAAATTCTGTAGCCATTAAACAACTCCCCATATTCTCCTCCCTCCAGCCCCTGGCAACCATCATTCCACTTTCTGTCTCAATGAATTTGACTTTTCTAAATACCTTGTATCAGTGAAATCATAAAGCATTTGTCCTTTTGTGACTGGCATATTTCACTTAACATAAATGTCTTCAAAGTTTATCCATGTTGTAGATATTTTTATATGTCAGAATTTCCTTTACTTTCAAGGCTGAAGAATCATTGTATATTTACTCTACCTTTTGTTTATATTCATTCATCAGTTGAGGTACACTTGAGTTGTTTCTACCTTTTGGCTATGTGAATAATGCTGCTTTGGACATGGGTGTACAAATATCTCTTTGAGGCCTGTTTTAAATTCTTTGGGGTATATGTATACTTTAGAATATGGTGACTCTATTCTAAATTTTTTTTGAGGCTCCATTTTCTTTCTATATAACATTTTAATATATAAAATTAAATTTGATATACAATTGCTGGATTGTCCTTTAATGGAAGAACTGTGTCTTAAACTTAGGTGTATTCACACAGATACTAGAAGACAGTCTCCATTCACTGGGCCTCCATCCATTTCTCTTCCTTCTCTTACACGTACACACTCACACACTCCACCATATACCTACGTGTTCTGTCTCTGCTTCCTGCATAAAAGCATCTTGAATCATTTGCTTCTCCCTAGCTCTCCTACCCACGACCGAACACATAGTAAGCATTAAATCGCTATTAGCTATTATTAGTGTTATTCTTTAAGGATCATGCTGCGGAGAGCTGGACATTTAATGTGGGGAAAAATGGATATAGTAATATGGAAATTGAGACAAATAGGATAAATGCTAATATCTCTGCTGGAGGTTTTCTAGCAGGCTAGTACAAAATTCTCCAGCCAGGTAATCTTAAGGAAAAGATTCTTGTGTGTCATAATATGTAAATGGATTACTCATCACTTTTTTAAAATATGTTTTAAAGGGGTGTTGGTTGCATTTTCTTTGAAATGGCTTCTGGAAGACCTCTGTTTCCAGGATCAACTGTGGAAGATGAACTGCACTTAATTTTCCGACTGCTAGGTAAAAGAAGAAATCTTTCCCCAGTGATTTGTTACCTATAATTGACCAGCTAGATAAGACTATCTTTTAAAAATATATTTAAAAATTCAGTACTGAAACTAGCATAAATAGTTGTTATAAGTATTTAATTAACATAATTATGATAAAGATAGATCCTTCTAGAGAACTTTTCATTTACTGAGGTCCACCTTTGCAATAAAGATTTTATGGAAGAACAGAGAAGAGAAATATTATTGAAAATTGACCTTTAACATATTTTTAGGAAGTATTTCTAGCTTAGGTGTCAATTAGGCATCATCATTTTTATGGCATCATTGCATAATCCCCCCAAAAAGTCTATATGTGTTTACTATTTCTGTCATTTCAGTTTTAGTTCAAAGTCAAATCATTTACAAATCTAAATTGTTCTTTAAAACATTTTCTTACTTCTGTCTACTTATATGTATTTGCATATGTATAAATTTTTACATATTTATATATATAATTGTTTTTAATTCAGGAACTCCATCTCAGGAAACTTGGCCAAGTGTTTCTTCAAATGATGAGTTCAAGAACTACAACTTTCCAAAATATAAACCTCAGCCTCTAATTAACCATGCTCCCAGGTATTTTATTTTTTATTTTTTCCTTTAAGTGAGAGGGGGAAAATCCACATGATTATTTTGAAGCATTAGCCACAGTAAAGATTCAGGACAAAATATATAATTCACATGTGCAATTGTTAAATATTTTAGTGTCTAAGTTAATTGAATTATTGAATCAGATTAATTTTATAATTCAGTGACCAAGGAGCATCAAAGTATGTAAATCACAGAATTGAGCTGTATGTGAAATAAACATAGGTATTAGTCTAGAGCAGCGGTTCTCAACCTTCCTGATGGCGCGACCCCTTAATGCAGTTCCTCATGTTGTGGTGACCCCCAACCATAAAATTATTTTCATTGCTACTCTATAACTGTAATTTTGCTACTGTTATGAATCGTAATGTAAATATCTTTTTGTTTTCCGATGGTCTTAGGCGACCCCTGTGAAAGGGTCGTTTGACCCCCAAAGGGGTCGCAACCCACAGGTTGAGAACCGCTGGTCTAGAGCTTATGTCAATTGTTCCCTTTTCCAGAAAGAAGACATGAATTAATGCCTTACTCAATACCCTGAAGACCTTTTGCTTTCTATAGAAGTATTCCATATTTACTTTAAAAACCCTAAGTAAAATCTTGATTCTGACAAAAGGTGACCTGGCAGTATTTTCATCCAAGTTAATGATATAATTTGTATTTGAAGAATACAATTAATCTCTTACCCCTTGTATCTTAAATATTGGCCATTCAATTAAAGTTTCTTCTCAGACTTACCAGATCTGTCCAAGACTCCCCTTAAAATTTGACTTAAGAATGTATTATATTTTAGTAAGTAACATAGAGTAACTAACCTCTTTGACTGTATTTTTCCATTTTTCCTTAAAAAAAATAAAAAGGGCACCAAGATACTGAATAAGTAATGTCTGTTTTACTCAAAAGCCATTCACATTGCTCACAACATAACACATTCACTGTAGTTGCATTTATTCTGCAGCTGCAAAATAGCAGTACAGTTCTGACATCAAAAATATTTTAAAGTATTTATGTGAATTGATGTTTTATTGTTACCATAGCAACTAATAACACTCTAAGTTGACTTGCTTAGGAAGAATAAAATTATGTGCTATATTTTTTGTGTGTATCTTTCCCAAATCCTATTTTTGTCATTTATACATTGCTTGCTGGTGTAATGTCCAGTGTAGAAGGTTGAAGCTATTCTTTAAGCAGATTCTCCATGACCTTAGCACCCAGCTTATCTGTGGCCAAGGATCTCTGGATATTTGTCAGACTGGCAAACTACAAAGGGCTAAAAGAGTATGGAGAATGTCTAGGCCACAGCATCCACAGTACCCACTAAGAACAGTTGGATGGGAAAATATTCTTTATCCATAATTGTGCTATTGCCAGTGAAAGGCAGCAAGATAGAACTTGTGATTTCTGATCAGGAGATTATCCCATTAAGATAATCCGTAAATCCTCTACACCCTCTTATATTAAATTCATCACTATAATTATCTTCATTGACTTTATCATTGGTTTTGTAGCCGGTTTTGTTTTATGAAGTTATTAAGGCATATTTAAATTGAGCTTTATAGCTTTTAGTACCCTATGCTCAGCAGACTACCCTGTAAAAATTTGTTGAATGACTCATATGTGTTTATCTTGACCACAGTGATACATTTTGGGGTCACTTGTCTCCTTGTTTTCACCTGTATAATAGGAAAATGATGCTTTTGTACTCTTGCCTTTAGTGGAACACTATGAAAATTGATGTAATTTACTTAAACTTGCCCAATAAATAGGAATTACTTTGTTTTGAGACAGAATGGTGATTTTTAAAAAGTCTATAGTTTTTAATAGTCTAATTTGTTTTTTAATATTGAAAATTTGAATTGAAGCCCAATTATTTATGGTTTCTTCTTAAACAAATGGCAAGACAAGTCTTTTAATGATAAAACAGATCTGAGTCTATTTGAAAGCAACAAGAGTGGCTATTTTAGGAGGGGACTTGAATTTCACAGATTAAAACACTTAAAAAATAGTTTTATTTGAAAAGTTGCTATTAGCTAAGATAAAATTAGAGAATAAATTGCTGCTTGTTTTTTGTGTTGTTTCTAGATTAGACTCTGAAGGAATCGAATTGATAACAAAATTTCTTCAGGTACGTTACATCTTATTTGTAATTATTAAGTGAGTTAACTTCTCTAAGCTTCAGTTTCCTCATCTGTAGAATGGGATCAGTAATACCTCCTTCAAAAAATTGTCACAACAATAAATAAGGTTATTTATTATAATGTCTAGCATGCTTAAGGCATATGCTTAAGTAAAAAAAGACAATACAGCTTCTCTCAATGTGTCCGGTGGGTGTCTCACCGTGACCTATAACAGTTGGAGGTAGTCAGCTTCTGGCCTTGATCAACTATGTGAAGGTCTTGTTCTCTGCAGTTCATATTCTCTTATGTTCTCTTTCTTTTCCTTACACTTAACTTCCATACAGGCTGCTGCACCTCCAAATACCATTCATATCTTCATTCAAAGCAGGAAAAATAGAGAGGATAAGGGTTGTGTCAGCCACATTAGTCCTCTGGTATCTGGAAAGCAAAGGCTCTTCTAGAAACCCCTGCAAGCCTTTTTCCTAAGTTTTGTTGGCCAGAACATTCATTGTAAGAGAGGCTGGAAATTGGGGCACAGGATTGTCATAATTAGCTGAAACTTAGAACAGTCATGATTATGATTCATGATCTTCCTGTTAAGAAGCAGGGACACCTTTAATAAATTTAGGTTATACCATCAAGGAAACAAAGGGAAATCGGCATTGAATAGGTAATTTAATAATGACTGTGAAAAAGGTATTAGGTATATTTTCCAGTGATCCATTGGTGTTCATGAAGAAAAGTAACACTAAAAGGTCTGATATTTTAATTTTTTATCACTTTACAAAAATATAGGGAATCTAAATTTTATTCAAGATCCAACTTTATCTTGGAAATTTGGAACTGAGATATAATCATTACTACATAATCTCAGTACCAACTCAGAACATATCTGGAGTACCTCCCAATTGGTTTGTAAAAAAATAGTCAGTGTATTAAGTATCAAGATGACCATAGTGCTGTCTTCCCCCCTTTTACAGTATTTAGAGAAAAAGCTCATGATGCAGTTCTTTGCTTTTTCACAGTATGAATCTAAGAAAAGGGTTTCAGCAGAAGAGGCCATGAAACATGTATACTTTCGAAGTCTGGGACCAAGAATACATGCTTTACCTGAAAGTAAGAGAAATTCTAAAGTGTCCTGTCCCCCCCTCTCCTTATTTTCATTTGTCCAGGGCTGGAAACTGGGGAGAATTAGGGGTTTAGAAAAAGATTGCTGTTGGTTTTTAAGCCTAAAATTCTAGTCGTCTTGTAATTAGATCAGAGTTCCTTGAAGGGAGGATATGTCTTGTTTTCCTAGGTTTAATTTATTTCTTTTAACTCTTGAGTACATTGCCACTATGTAAGAAAGCAATAGTACTTAGGCATGGGTCATTAATCGTATTGAACCTAAGTTGGAAAATGCTCTATGATGATAGACATTGTCATTAGTCCCAGTCTGGATTGCTTTGATTTGGAGTTGTTAAAAATGGATTTCAGGAAAAGAAGAATGAATCACAACCAAAACATAAGATTGTTTTCTTGTGAAAGTAGATTTCCTTTTCAAGATATAAAGATGATTTTCCTTTCCTGTGGCCACTCTGACTTTACTATCGCCATGACAGTGGTGAGCATATTATTAGTCACTAAAATAGCCTGTTGCCTATGCTTGAGGTATCTGCTTGATTTTACTCATAACATCCTTTTTTTTTTAAATTAATATTTTACTTTAAAATTGAGTAAAGTGAATGGGAAATTAGGAGAATATTTTGGAACAGAGCTGCCAAAAGCTTTCATTAATTTCCCGTTCTCATTTATAAGACAATATTGATTCATCAAAGTTTGCTAATTGGAGTCAAGAATCTTTAAGACTTTTCTCTTAGAACTCACTAGATATTTTTTAATGACAGACTACCTCACCTCTCTGGCAGAGATTGGAAATGAGAAAGATAGATTACAAGTGTTTTTTAAAAATGATACTTACATTTCATTATTAATATCAAGTTTCATAGTTTGAGGTAGACCAGGGGTTGATAAACTGCAGCTCGCGAGCCACATGTGGCTCTTTGGGTACGTTCCGTCTAAAAAGTTTGCCAACCCCTGGAAGAACCAATCCTATCCCTCACAACAATTTAAAAATTATTTGAGAGCCATAAATATATTTTTACATAATCACCATTATGTGAATAATATTCTTTAAAATTTTTATAAATGAACTATGATAGTTTTATTTTCATTTTCAATTTTACTTCAGAGCCACATGTACATACCCAAAAAGCCGCATGTGGCTTACAAGCCGCAGTTTGCCGACCCCTGGCGGCTCCCATCTCAAAGGTTTGCTGAACCCTGAGGTAGACAGTTATGTACAAATCTATTCCTTGTTCTTTTCTAAAACACTGAAGGTAGTTTGAGGGCCTGATACCTTCATGCTATCATAAGGAGAGAGAAAAAGGACAGAGAGAATAAAAACCAAGTAATACATTTTGATTCAGTCCCCCAACTCCTATAAGTCCTAGAAATAGACAATGTATATTGTCCTCAGACACACAAGATTTACAGCAGAGTTTGGGGGAGGGGTGGTTCTGAAGGGAGATTATTTTGTTTAGTTTTCTTAAAACATTGGGACAAAAGGGAAAATATTTTAGCAGGGCTATAACCTTGTAAATGTAGCATAAATGTTGCATGTTTAATCAGTATACATTTTTAAACATTTGTGGTTGGGTTATATTTGTTTTAATAATGTTAAACCTTCACCTGATAATTTTTGTCTATGCATTTTAGGTGTATCAATATTCAGTTTGAAAGAGATTCAGTTGCAAAAGGACCCGGGTTTTCGAAATTCTTCTTATCCAGAGACAGGTGTGTTTGTCATAAACCATTTCACATGTCGGTCATGAAATTTTGCGTGGAACCAAGTTTTTGGTTTATAAATTGATCAGTAAAATTATTGATGTAAAAACCAATGTACAGTGCATTCCACAACTGTGTTATGTTTAGCATTGTACGTACTCACTTTTCTGTATGATGTGGGCAGCTCAGTAATTCTTCAGAGAGAAATCTGACTCAGTCAAGTCAGGGATCCTGAAAGCTGCAGATGGCACAAAGACCTTTTACAAGTGGCCTGGCTTGATCACTGCATACGCCATCCCTGGTACCTGAGGCAGAAGACACATCATGTGCTTCCCTAGTCATCAGGTTCATCACCTCGAAGTATAGAAGCGATAGACTGACCCCGTCAACAAAAGGGTCATTTAAGAGAGTGCTGATCACTCTTACCATGGAATATTAGCTTTTGCTGGTGGGAACATTAGCTTCCTAGAGTCACCAAATACTGTATGTGGGATAAAACTGAACCTTGAACTGCCTCATAAAATGACTTTATATTTTAGGACATGGGAAGAACAGAAGACAGAGCATGCTCTTTTAAGTCTGATAACATGGTTTCAAGCCCAGCCCCCAGCCTTTCTTATCAATCAAGGACTCAGAAATGAAGGCAATTATTTCTTTTGGTGGACTTGGAATCTCCGTTTGTCTACACTGTCCTCTTCACAGTGGAGTCTTTTTATTTCAGACCTACAGATTGTTTTTATATTCGTTGTCACAGTGTGACAAGTTTTTTGTACAGTTGGTTTTAAGGTCTTCTCTGCCGTTAGAGCCAGTAGGTTACAGCTGTTGATGTAACTGTAGCTGCAATTTTTGTGCAGGACTGAGAAACACAGTGCATTATTTATTGCGGAATCATGCTGCTAAATAACTACTGTCTGTTTATTTAACACAACAATTGAATGCCTGAAGAAGTTGCAGTGGCTTTCTTATATGTGAATGCATCTGTTTCTCCTCACGAATTGTTTTACTGCTGCATTTTTTGTTTGTTCGTTTGTTTTTAAGATTAAACTGCAGTGTTTCCTGGAATGTAATTTAGCTTTGCTTAACAGTAAAATAAGTGAGCCATCTTGAACACTCTAAGTTCATGCTATATAATCTATAATATATCATTTTTAATTGAACATTGGCAAATAGAATAGCTAAGAAATTGATAAGCACATTATGTTTAGGAAAGCCTGTGATGCAGAAGTTGATTCAAGCAAGTGAATACCTGACATTTTGGAGATCTCACGTTAGAGACCAGTAAATTAAAGCACCAAAATTATTTATTTTTACCTTTCCTCATTTTAGAAATATTTACTGTATATTATTGGATATTTGTATACTAATACCTTACCTATTTTACATTGTGCTTTAATTTAGTTAAAACCATACAAGTCCAGTCAAACATGAGAGGTCTTGTTTCTGTTCGTTTTAAATAGTTTTATTAGAAAGGATGATACTTCATTGAGGAACAATTTATTTCATTTGGGGGCTGTATGTGTGTGTGTTAATAGCACTCACTTGGAATCAGCTGAAAGCTGTAATATGTCTTTGAAATGAGCCATGATAAATACAAATAAAAAAAGTGAAAACTTATAGAGGATTGTTTTAAAGCATTGTAAGTATTATCTGTTACCCAAAATAGTAAATATTACAGTTTTAATTATGCATCTCTTTGAACATCATAGCCACACTTTGATGTTGGTAACAGTGTTTTAAGCATTTGTGTTAACTTTTAAGACTATTTGTTTAGTGCATCTTACAAACTACAAATCTTAATTGGTATATTTTAAGATGATCATGTAAATTTTTGGCTTATATATCATGAAAATAGTCATAACTTAATTTTTTTCCTGACATTCACTGTAAAACATTCAGGGGTCCTACCATTTCTGTTCAGGAAATCTTGTAGTTTATTGTTATTTAACAGTATTAAGTGAATTTCTGTATATTTCATTTTAACTTTATTTGTGAATAGTGATTGTGGCATGTTTGGGGTGTTATTTTAATATTTCATAATACTGAAATTTTAATTTTTTAAAAAAAAATTTCTGGAAGAAACAGATTCATGTGTAATGGTGAATATTGGACCACTACTGTTTTTCACATTTGTAAATTAGTTTTATGTTAAACCCTGTAGCCTAACAAACTGCTGTTATTTCTAACTGACAGACATGTATTACTTTGAAGGTTATAAATATCATGTGAAATTCCTCCATTTTGTTTTGAAATTTATAATAACAAAATCTTCATGTTGTTAAAATGTGGTTTTGTCGAGTCCCAGTTCTTTCTAGGGGAAGAAGGCTATACTGAATGGGATAATTTTCATTTATGGGTCTCATTCTTAAGATAATGAAGTCTCAGTGTGTTAATATTTAATATTTGTGCTGGCCATTCATTTAGTAATCTGTACTGTAGTTTTTATAGGACAGCATTCTCAATTATAAGTGTCATAAATTTTATTTCATAGATTATGTATTTGATTTGTTGCAAATCGGACACATTCATAAGTTTCATTCTTGTATATAAAAGGTAAAGAAATATTTCCAGTAATATAAAATTCTTCTTCCTAGGAAGTCCTAGGAATGTTTCCTCATTTTATTAAGGAATTTGGTATTTTTTTCTTTTTTTTTGATACTTGAGCGCCATTCAGGTCCTGGAAACTTTGCAATGAAGAGAATTGAAACTGAGAAATTTTGAACCTTGAACACTTAATGATTCGTCTTAAACTGACAGGGTTCTTAAAGGTAAGACAGGATGACTTTTTTTGTTTTCCTTCCAAGTGATGTTGTTAACACATATGGAGTATGTCACTCTAGGTATATGGAAGCCGAGTGGCTGCCTTTTATTTGCTGCTTTATCAGCTTATGTTTGAAAGTCGACTTATTAACATGTTAAAATAATTTATCTTTTGGACCCCAGACAATTCATGCAGGGTTTTTTGTGTGTCTTTACTATTTTTTTTTAATTGTGGTAATTTATATAGTATATAACATAAAATTAGCCATTTATCTGTTGTAAACATACAATTCAGTGGCATTAATTAGATTCACAACATTGTACAGCAGTTACTACTATCTATTTCCAAATTTTTAATCACTCCAAACAATTGTGTACTTTTTAAAAAATAAGCTCCCATTTTCCCCCCCCCCCCCCCCCCCCCCCAGTCCCTGGTAACCTTACATATACTTTTTTTGTCTCTGAATTGCCTATTCTAGATAGTTCATGTAAGTGGGATTGTACCATATTTGTCCTTTTGTGCCTGGCCTGTTTCACTCAGCATAATGTTTTCAAGGTTCATCCATATTGTAGCTTGTATTAAAGCTTCATTTTTTTCACAGCTAAATAATATTGTGAAATGAATATACATTTTGTTTATCCATTTATCTGTTGATGGACACTGGGTTTTCCCCACTGATTATGAATATGCTGCTATGAACATTGGTATACAAGCACCTGTTTCAGTCCTTTTCAATTCTCTGGGTTTATATATACCTAGTAGTTGTTGGGTCATTCAGTAATTTCTGTGTGACTTTTTGAGGAACAACCAAACTGTTTTCCATAGCTACTGCGCTATTTTACATACCCAATGGTAATATGAGTTCCAGTTTCTCCTCCTCAGCACCAACACTTGTTTTCCTTTTTTTTTTTTTATTCATTCTGATAGGTGTGAAGTGGTATCTTGTGGTTTTAATTTTCATTTCCCTGATGACTAAAGATATTGAGCGTCTTTTTATGTGCTTGTTGGCTATTTGTATCTGCTTTGGAGAAATGTCCGTTCAAGTCCTTTGCCCATTTAAAAAATTAATGTCTTTTTGTTGTTAAGTTGTAGGAGTTCTTTATATATTCTAGATGTTAGACCCTTATGAGGTATAGGATTGTGATTTCTTCCACTCTGTGGGGTTGTCTTTCATTTTCTTGATAGTATCATTTTGATACATACAAGTTTTAAGTTTAATGAAGTCCAGTCTATCTATTTTTCTTTTGTGGCCTCAGCTCTTGGTGGCATATTTAAGAAAGTATTGCCAAACCCAAGGTCGTGAATATTTTCCCGTTTTAAGAGTTTTATACTTTTAAAGTGTGCTTACATTTAAGGCCTTGAGCCATTTTGAGTTAATTTTTGTATATGGTGTAAAAGTAAGGGTCCAACTTCATTCTTTGCATGTGAGCATCTAGTTTTCACAGCACTGTTTGTTGGCTTTTTCCAAGGTCTTGGCACCCTTGCTGGAGATCAGTTGACTGTAGGTGTGAGGGTCTATTGGGGCTCTTCTTTCTGTTCTGTTGGGCTCCAGCTCCGTCCTGCCTGTACCACAGCGTTTTGATTACTTATAGCGTTGTTAGTTTTGAAATCAAGAGGTGTGAGTCCTCCAACTTTGTTCTTTTATAAGATTGTTTTGGCTATTCAGGTCACTTGAAATGCCATATAAAATTTAGGATGAAATTTTTCTGTTTTGGGGGAAAAAAAGTGCTATTGGGGTTTTGATAGGAATTGCATTGAAACTGTGGGTCAATGGGTAGAATTGCGATTTTAACAAACCTTGAATGTGGGATGTCTTTCATTTCTTTCAGCAATGTTTCAGCAGTGTTCAGTGCCTCCTTGATTAAATTCAATCCTTAAGTATTTTATTCTTTTTCATGATATTGTAGGTGGAATTGTTTTAATTTTTTTCAAATTTTTCATTGCTAGTGTGTAGAAATATAAGTGATTTTTATATGTAGATTTTACATCCTACAACTTTGCTGAATTTATTAACTCTTTAACAGGGTTCTTTTGTGGATTCTTTAGGTTTTCTACATGTAAGACATATCATCTGTAAATATAGTTTTATTTCTTTCTTTTTAAGTACGATGCCATCTATTTATTTATATTTATTTACTTACTTATTTATTTAGTTTTGCCTAATTGCTCTGGCTGGGACTTTCAGTACTATGTTGAATAGAAGTGGCAACAGAAGGTATCCTTATCTTGTTTCTGATATTAGGTGGAAAGCTTTCTTTCACCGTTGAATATGATATTAGTTGTGGCTAAAAGAATAAATGGTAATTTTTTCCCTTCTTCCTCACCTCCCCCATCATCTCAATACAGAACAAATGATAAAACTTAAAGATTTAGAAGATCAGTGTACACTTTTTAAACCCATTCCCTTCTCTCCAATTCAATCTCAATAATTATATTTGTTTACTTAAATATCTGTTTAAAGCAGATTATATATATACATAGCATGTTCTGATATACCACATTTAAGGCTAGATGACAAGAGTCATTTTCTAACCTGTACCCATATGGAAAAATGCAATTTGGATTATCCCAAGTAAATGTAAGTAAACCATCCCACTTGCCTTGCTCCTCACACCTTTTATTACAAAGTATTTATTGAACAAAAATAATATAACAGTAAAAATGATACATATATGAAAGTGAATCAAGATTTGCAATCATAGAAAAGATGTGTACAAAGAGACCAATGTTTACGTTATAACAGTTCTATAAAACTTTAGCCATAGCAGTTTAACACTGATCAAGTAGACATATAAAAAGGAAGAAAAAAGTTATTATGTTATTTGAAACTTATTTTCTGACTAAAAGAGTTGATAAAAAAAAAACAACCACCACACATAGAATGAGGCAGAGCTATAAGGGTTATACTTCAATACCTCCAGTTCTCTATTTGTGTTATAGTGGGTTTTTTGAGCCATCAAAAATGATGGTATTTTTCCATTTATAGTAAATGGAGCTAGAGTATATGCTAATCATAATATTTGGAGGAAGGGAATACCAGAATCAGATAGTCATATATAGATATATTTTCAGTTACCATTTACATTTTAAAATATTTTGCGTTGAGATTTTTGCACATTAACTTCCCTTTTAGTTTCTCTGTAATTATCTTGTGTTTGGGGTGCGTTCTCTGACTGATTTTTTTAAACGCTCTTTATCTGTTTTTTTCTACTTAACATATTAGTTTTGGACCAGTAGTTCCTTATAGCTAAGCACAGAGAAGCAGAACTGGACTGAGCACCAATCATTGTCTTACCTTCCATGAGCTGTGTGGCCTTAGGCAACTCCTGGCTTCTGTGCAGTTGTCCTTATCTGAAAAGGGTGATGGGACACATTCTCAAAGGCTCTTCTAGCTCTAACATTTTACATTTGGTAAATATCAGCTGGACCAGCTATTTCAGTACAGAATCATACTTAGCCCATGAGGGAGTGATAGTAGTGTCTTTTTGTGGATTTTAGAATCAGTCCCATTGCATTGTATTCAGAGATGCATACTAGAATGTTTCGATTTTTCTCTGGATAAGGGTATACATAATCTGCACACATAGAGATATTCAGTTCCAATTGATACTCACAAAATTGTGAGTATCATAACAAAAATTTTACAGTTTTTGTAAATTCAAGAAATGTTGGTGTTTTTAATAAGCTTTATTTTTTTACAAAACCCTTCTCATAATATAATCCCTGCTATTTAATGCCTGATTTGGATCAATTAATTATTCAGCCACATTTCAAAGTGATTTCTGTTCCTTATAGTTAAGGATGGTAATTACCCTGATCTTGAATTGAAAGCACTCAGCCCTTTCCAGTTCTCTACATTAGAACCTTCCTACTAAACATACAGAACAATGTCTTAGAGTGTTACCTGCTGATTTTTTGAAGGAATAGAAAACATGTCTCTGTTATCACTGCTCTAAACTACACTACACAAAAGAACTTACTGCTGAGTGTTCCAAATCGTTATGTAATCAGTTCAGTTCCACAATGATGTGGTTCCTGAAGAATTTTATATTTGTTGTATCAGATTTCCTTCATTCTCACCATAAGCTTAGTAATCTAACGTCTCAATTCCCACAAGCAAGGCTATACCTATACACATGAAGATACCTGGTGGTACAAAATTGTTTCTTTGTTGTTGTGTATTCATCACCAGTCCGTGAGCCTCTTCCCAAGCATAGCATTTTTAAATGTTAATTATAGTTCCAGCGGTTTAGAGAAACCTTAACTCATAATGATACATGAAATGTATCAGAGGAGTATGATTCTCTATGGAAAATGGGGAGAACCAGGGCTAATTTTTTGAAATAAGAATATGTTAACCTAGGAAATATTCTATGGGTATGGATAGAGTAAACTTGAGATAGCTTTCCCATCTCAGGTTTTTTGTTTGCGGGGAGTCTAAAAGATTGTGAACAGCTAGGAAACTAGCCTTTCAAAGTTTACTTTTTTAAAAATGCACTTTAGAACATTTTCTTTTGTGAATGTTTATTGTCTAAATATGGCTTAGTTTCTTATATGGACGTTACATTTATTGAATTTCAGTTCAAAAGAGGTTCTAAGACAATTATAATTGAAAGCAAAAAAGAAAAAGTAATATGAATATGCTTTCATATTGCCTACTTGTGAAAAATAATGAAATTCTACTAGAGAGCTGTTTGACACTAATTTTTGTCTTTCAAACATTTTCTCTTAATACTAAAAAATATATAAATCATTTACATTAAACTAAATGCAAAGGAAGGCACAGCTGGTTATAGTGTATATAAGCACAGTTCAGCATACATAGAATACAGGGAGAAAAGCTTCACATCCTTATTAGTTACACTGAAAACCATTAAGAAAAGTTCTTCACTGTCAACAGTGTTCAACACTTAAGAGCTAAGAGGATATAAAAACAAACATTAAAATTCACTTAATGCAAAACAGATTTTCATATATACTTGAATATAAAAAAAAGTTTTAAAAATGCTAACATAATGTCCATGTTATGAAAAGTGCAAACCAAATTAACAGAGGGTTTCACAAAGTCCTTCTCATGACACAGGTAAACTAGCCCATGGGGACAAATTTGTTTCATCAGTTAATGAGTCTTTAATTGTAGCCAGATGTCATCAGGACTTCTGAGAGTTCGAAGAAAGCAGTACTGGAGAAGCAGCTCTGTCCAAATTGGGGATTGGCACCGGCATGTGGCCATTAAGCAGTGTTGGGAACTGTAGGGGACAAAAGGTTTTTAAAATAATTATTGCAAATTCATTGGGAAGAACGTGAGTTCTTTACATTCCTAGACAGACCATAGTGGATCAGTTGTCATTATCCCTGTGATACAGGTTAAGTTGTAAATTATTTTACAGAATGAGTAATTGGAAGACAACAATGAAATCAAGATTACATACAGCAAACAGAGGATAAGGCCCAGGAAACGTCCCTATTATTTTATATACCTAGGATACTAGAAAAGAATATGTACTTTATATGTTGCTAAAGTATGTTTTGTTTTGTTTTTTAAGATTTTTATTGGGGAATTGGGGGGATGGGAACAGTGCTGGGGAATTGCGGGAAGGGGAACAGACAAGTTGCTGTCGTTTTTGTTCTTCAGTCTAGTTGTGGAGGACGTTGCTTCACTGGCCCAAGTTGGCACCATCTTTGCGCTCTTTTACCATTTTTGAAAGGTTCCAAACTACTTAGAGTGCTCATTTGCTTTAAATATTAAGGAAAAAAATTTGAAAAACCTTCACATGTGACTCAGTAATTTCTAATACTATATTTTGAAATTCGCCATCAGAATGAGAAATGTCTTTATCTTAAAAGATTTACAAAGCAAGAATGTTTGGGGGCTGAGAAAGTACTCTAAAATGCTAACATCAAACTTAATAGAGAGATCACCCATTCATGACACAACTTGAAAAATAAAGTTAATTTCTTCTGTATTGTTAACTATGACAATAAATAGGATAAAGCTATATGCTTTGATAACTTGCAGGTCTGAAAGGAATACAGAAGCTGTACTCCCAAATGAACAAGATTAAAGATTGACTTTTAATACATGATTATTTACAACTAGATTTTCTTTGTCTAGGATGATACGTGTCAGAATGATCTGCTGGGCTGTCTTCTAGTTTAATTCCTATTTAGTCTAGCTAAATTAAATATTAAACTTCATTTTACTGAATATCAAACTACAGAGCATGTTACATGTTAGAAGTACAATAAATATTTGTAGAACAAATATATTTTTGTAATTTTCAAGCTATTTTAGTAACTGTTATGTCTCTAGTGCCTTACCGTTTATCAGTGGTTGTCATTTCATTTGATATCTAGAGCCTGTAAGGTCAATTTGGTTATCTCCATTTTATAAAGGAGAAAACAGTTCAAGTACGTTCTGATAGACTAAAGGTCATAGCTAATAAGCAGTAAAGCCAAGTTTTAAACTGTCCAATGGAAAGATACTGTGTTTTCTGTACCAAACTGCCCAATTATTTTTGGCAAGGGTTGGTGGGGCAGGGGGTGTGCTCTTTAATTACTGTTCCAGTTTTTGTAATGGTTATTGGTATATGGTAGGTTTTTGTTTCTTTTCTAACACTTTGGAATTTTCATCTTTTTATAGCATTTCATCCATTTCAGCTGGGTTATAAAATGTTTGCATGTAGCTTATACTCTTATTTCAGGTCCGTGCTCCTACCCACTGTTCCCATTAAGTTAGACTGAAGACTGGAAGAAGGGCAGGCTTTCCATTTTCATTGTTTTAGTTTATTTGTATCTTCTCTTATTTTGGTTTTATATATCGTATTGGTATTTTCAAAAGAATTAGCTTTTGGTTTAGTCTCCTTTTTAATAGATTGTCATACATTGATTGCTGCCCTTTGCTCTTTATTTCTTATACATGCGGTTATCAGTTTCTTTGGTTAGCCTGGCTTTTTTGGTATGTGTCCTAGTCATCTTTATTGGCTCTGACTGCCCTCCTCCGCCCCAAACCCCATTCCCCAAACTTGTCCTCAGCCTGCCTTTCTCCTGTCCTGGACCCAACAGTCATTTCCTGTTGTTACACATACCCACCACTGCCTTCCCCACAAGACCTGCTCTTCTGTGCTCATTCTTAAGTCAGGGATCGCGGTGGTTAGGAGTGAGTACAACCCTGACCTTGACCCAGAGCTCGGCTACTTCTTAACATGGGATCTTGGGTAAACTGAAGCAACACCTCTGGGCCTTAGTTTCCTTACCTTTTCGAATAGAACTATTGGGAGTATTAAATGAGAAGCCACAAAAAGTACTTAGATCAATGGCTGGCATACAGTAAGGAGCTCTCAATAAATGTTAACTATTGTTCTTAATAACATTTCCAGTCTTTTAATCATTTAGTAATCTTTAATCATTTAGTAATCTTAGCCTCTTCCTACTTTCCATTACCTGTTTACTCCTTAAACCCAACTAAAACTCTTCATCTCCGTTTCCACTGTTCTAATCTAAAAGATGATTCTTCCCTCAGTATTTGGAGTGTAAATTTCCTCACACCTCCCAGCCTCTCATGCTTTCTCTTCAGTCCTTCGTCCGCACTGATACCGGCAATATCTTTCTAAGACAGAGATGTCATCACACCATCTCCAGCCTAAAAAGCCTTCCATGGTTATCACTTAATAAGAGAGTAAGGTGGAAAGTCCTCAGCATACTATTCAAGACGCGCAGCTGCTTTTCCAGTCTGATCTCCTATCACCCAATACCTTCGTGAACAGACTAGACTGTGCACTTCCACACACAAATCGTGCAGATCCATTCATCTACAATGTGCTTTATTCTTTGCTGAAATCCTGGCCCTTCTTAGCTCAGCTCAGGTGCCACTTCCTTGGAGCTTTTGTCCAGTCCCCAGCTAGAAAGAGCCGTTACTGTTGGGTTCGTCTAGGAATTTGTTTACACTCCTGTTCTATAACCCTACATTCCCTGCCTCAGAGCACTACAAATATCTGCTGAGTTAGATTTGTTGAACTAAAAATTACAGAAAACATTCTCAATTGAAAACTTAATTGGCTCCATCTTGTTTTAAGATATATTTGTACCTACTAAGGCTTATTCCAAATTTGATCAACATCTGTTTCAAAAGTGGAACAGACATCCTTTAGACAAACTGAAAATGCCAAACCGCCCAGTTGAAACTGATCTCACTGTCTTTCTAAATCATGGTTGTATTTTTAGATTTAGCACAGTGTCTTTGTCCTCTCTCTCTAACACACTCTCGATTACAAAGCATACCCTCTCCCAGAAAGGCTTAATACTGTCTCTCTCCTTCCCTTAAATTCTTCAGTTTCTGCTATAACTTGCCATAACAATTCTATCAGGGGACCTTCTGTGCAAAAATTCAACTCTGTGAACCCTCAGGATTTCTGATCTTTTTCAGTCACAATTTGAAATTTGCCAGCATCATTTAAAATTTACTGTGTTTTTTTTCTTCCTCTAACATATTTATACCATGTGAAAGAGGTTTGTTGTTATTTTTAAAGGAAATTATTTTCTTTAGTTGAAAAGGGGCACTGTTGACACTCATCTGAATTTTGAAAATCCATCATTTGAAATGCCTAGTTTTAAAAATGAAAGTATAGGCAGCATTTGAGATCTTGCTCCTCAGCATGTATCATCAGTTTGGTTCAAATAAACTCTTGTTAAAATTCTGCCCCAAAAAAGTATCATCCCTTTTACCATGTTTCGTTATTTACTATTTTCAAAACTCCTAATTTCAATTTTAACCACACTAACATGCTCTTATCATAGGAAGAGTAATATTTTAAGAGTTTTAAAAGGTTTTTCTTTAGTCTCATGGATCCCAATCACAAAGGAGGGCCATCCAAACATGGTTGCATTTTTTTTCCCCCCCAGAGTTGTATTTTGAATGGTTCCAGGAGAGAGGACAGGCCTATTCTGTGAAGTTAAAATTGTGAGCAGGTAGCTTTTAAATGCAGCAATTTCTTCTGCAGAATTCTAAATGTAAATTGGGAGTGACTGGTCTGCGCTGGTTCTCAAAGTGTGGTTCCTGGAGAAGCAGCATCACTAGGAACTTGAATGAATGCTATCATCCGACCCTACCCCAGCCCTTCTGCCCAATCAGGAGCTCTGGGGGTGGGGCCAGCAATCGGTATTAATCGGTATTTTATCACACCCTCCAGCTGACTCTGTTGCATACTAACTTGGAGAATCACTAGTTTAGTCGTGACTAAAGAGGAAAGGATATATACATCTCCTAACCCCGAGAGTTCCTGATAGGATAACCTGTGGAATCACTGTGGACGTGAACCAGCCTTGCTGTGGGGAATAACAGGCTGGGAAAGGTTTAGTAGCTAAGGCAGGTGTGCCAAAGAACTCCTAAGCGATAGTTCTCCATAGCCTCTTTGGGAGGTCACCAAGCCCTGCACCAATCAGGTGGCAGGATTTCCAGGAAGGAGGGAAGTGAGCATCCTTTTTTTATTCACAAGTATCTCTGAACCCAACAGAGGCCCGATGTTAGATCCTAGGATTATAGGAGTAGCGCAGTCCCTTCTGCCTTGGAGCTTACTGTACATACACACCACACAGCGCCTTTCTGCTCAGCTCAGGAGCTCTGACACGAGAATACTGCTGCTCCAATCTGGAGACTTTCAGGAAATGAGGTCTTTGCGCTTTCCATCAAGAGACTGCTAATCTAAGACTTTTCTACTACATTTGCTCAGCTTTTGTTTACCTGCTGAGTTAAAATGGCTAAGCACCAACATGTTGGCTGTGCATGACCATAGCTCAGTTTCTTGTGATGGGAAGAAGGGCCAGGAAGAGAAACCTGATTACTCCAGGGATATAGCGACATCGTGACACCCCACCTCCACTGCTAGGAAACCAGAGAAGCAAGATAGCAATCAAAACCTGCCCAGCTCTACCCTTCTTCAAGACCCTAAATCCCACCATGCACAGCTCCTTGCACAGAGGAGGTAAATAGTAACCTTAACAAGCAAAACGACCAACTCAAAAAAGCATGGAGACTTGATCTTTTTAACACTTTCTTCTACATCTCTTGGCAGATTGTTAGGCATCCATTAATTCAGTCAGTCAGTGATAATTGCTGAGCATCGTTTGTGTACCAAGCAATGTGCTTGATGCTGGGGGCACATCACAGCGAACAGATACAGTTCCGGCCTTGGGAGGGCCCACAGTCTAGTGGGGGACATTGCCAGATGGAACAGACCATCATAACACAAAGTGGCAAGTGCTAGATGCAACAGGAGCAGAAGAACTACATACAAGTAGCTTGGAGTGAGTCACACTGGGGGTGGTTTTAGGCTGCAGGGTGGATGAGACCGATGAGGCTAGAATTAGACAGGTAAAGAGGGAGTTTATACTTTATCCAGCTTATACTTTATCCAGCTTTCTCTCATTCCTGTCCCCGGGATCCTTTCTATTCCACACTCACAGTAACATCTTGGTCGGTAAGTTAACAATCTTTGGTTCTCTTTGAGGAAATAGTGATTTCCACATGACACCAAGTGATGCTACTGCAAGATTTTAGTGTGTGAATGAATAATGAACGTGTTTATCTGGGATTTTGGCGAGATATAGCAGCTAAGACTTAATTTTTAAACAAATGCCCCAGATACTCCTTTTTTATTATTGGAACAAGGAGAACTTGACTCATGGAATTTACAGATAATTCTTCTATTACAGTATAGAAAAGTTGTTCACTATTATTTTTCACTTTAAATAATGTCACTACTGACCAATATTTAATATTTTAGTCTTTTATGAGATTTTATCAAATACAATTCTTTAAGTTTGCCTTAATAAATTTCCAGTTTTCATAGCCAATGACAATTCTAGAACACTTCAAGCACGAACTGTTCTGTTTATAGATACCTGGCGCGAGAACTCCATTTCTACATCATGAAAATGGCTGTTTTTGAATGCAGCTCCATTAACATCAACACCCTTGGAAAACAACATTTTAACCAAACGTAGGACAGAACACACTGTTGCCTCTGCAGAACTGATTGGGGAACACATTCATCCCTTAGAAGTTCAGTGTTTAAAAGTTCCTTTGCAAATGCTCACCTGGAACAGCGTGTTAGGCCCTTGCAGCCGGGCAGGACTCAGTGGAGCAACTGGACTAAGGCTGCTCCAGAAATGAATGCTGGACAGCAGTGGACTCGGGGTCAGAAGCAGTCCGTTTGGTGTCTGAGAAAGAGAGCACAGAGAGAGTTTTTGGCATAGATATCATCTGACTCCAGGGTGATCAGCAGCGGGGCTAGGTGCCCCAGCCATGCACCAAGAAAGAAACCTCACCAGCTTAGGGAAATCTGACAACTGTTATTTCTGCAAGACTGCGTGCACAGTTTAATTGTAATTTTCTATTGGGTTGTTGGAAAAGTCATGACGTATTTTTCTATGTTTTTCGTTGCAAAAATGAGTCATGACTTTTCCGACAGCCTAGTATAATGCTGACTGTTTTAAAAAGGAGGGAGGTATAGACCAGTTACCTTCCCTAAACATTCTAATGGAAAAAAGGATAGCAACTTTTGTCCAGATGGTTTCTTCAGTTTGCTCCCCTGTACCCTTTTATATTAAACAAGATTTAGTGTACAACAAAACAGGATCTCATGAAGGGGCTTTATCTTTTTTTCTTATCTATGTTTTCTTAGTTTTCCACAGTGGACATCCATTACTTGGGTAACAAACACACACACATTTTTAAAAGGGCCTCACAAGCTTCACTTGCCCTATCAATGGCCCTTTCATACTTGAGAATTTGCTGCTAAAATGCCCTGTAGCAGCTTCTTCAAAAGCTGCACTGGGTTTTCCAGATTTCACTCCGGATGTGTGGCAGATGAGAATTCATCGCCCTGGCAATGGTTTGAAGGGGAAAAAAAATCCTTTCTTGTCAGATTGGGTGTAAAGCCAAAATTCTGGGTTTCCCGGGAGAGCGCCAAGGACGGCATTTGCTTGCACACACTCGGCAGGAGCCCGGGCCTGAGCCAGCTACAGGGCAGAAGAAACAGCCCTCCCAGCTGGTGCGTCTGCGTGGCTTGTGTGCTCCGCGGAGGCAAACTCCTGATCCCAGGGTGGTTTTGTACCTTTGGGGACTGGAAGGAGCCCCTCCATGGTTCTGTGATGTCAGTAGTTCCGTGTAAGAGAAACCACAGCCAGCAAAGGCGCCAGCTTTTCAGACTGCACCATGCTGGATGTGAAAGTGTTATTTTTTCCTAGAATTGGCCTAAGCAGCTTTGTTCATTATTGAGAGCATTTGGCTTAAACCAAAGTTGAGAACGCAGCTCTGTTCAGTGGAATGGAGACTTTTCAAACTATGAAGCTGCTGAAAGGTAAACTAATTTATACTAAAGTATTTGAGTCTTTGGTGCCACAGCATTTCCTACATATTCAGTGACCTATGAGGTCACTAGGATAAATACATGTTTTTGATAAGCTTCCCATCTGTTCGAATCCAAGGCAGTTTCACGTGTGCCAGGCCATCTGGCCTAACGGTTAAGACTCACCGGGTCCTGCCTGGGCTCTGCCAGGGTTCCAGCCTCCGAAACACGACTTACTTACTAGCTAGGGGACCTCTGTATGCCTCAGTTTCCTACTCTTTAAAGTGAGGAGAAAAAATGTCTACATTACAGGATGCTTGGGAAGATTAAATAAGATGACTTCTGTAAAGCTCTTAATATGTGCCTGGGACATAGCAGATGCTCAGCTAGTGTTAAAGACTGGTTTCGTTAGTAATTGAAAGTCCACCTGACACATTTACTAAATGCATTTCACCTATGCACGGGAGAAACTCTCAGCTGTATATAGAAAAGTACTTAATGCTCTGAAACAGCCAAGCCAGTCTCATCAGCTGGTACTTAAGGCTCCTCTCTGTCCTGTTAGGCTCAATCAAGTCCACGGGCTCAGGTGATCTGAGAACTAATACTTGCATGTTACTCTGGAGCCAGGTTCCAACCACAGTTAATGCCACGTTAACATTTAATAACCAGTGTGTTCAGAGCCTCCTCGTTTACCCACCAGTGAAGGTCTCAAAGCTCTAAAGAGACGATGAGTTCTCAACAAAACGTAGCTATCTTTCTCTCATCCATGGCCATACACATATAACCATTCTTTTTTAATCCGTTAAGCAATACACAGAGTGTAGCATTTATATTTTCACAGTCTAAAATTTGTACCCATGTCCGGATTTGAGATGTTTGCACATGTTTTTCTAAGGGATATAGGATATATTCAGAATACAGTAGCCTTCTGTTTCTTACGCATAATGTTTGAAATGTCTCCTGTAATATATGCAAATAAATATTATAAAATGACCTCAGCCACTCCTCTCCCTGCCGTCCCTGATCTCCCTGAAGATCCTGTGGCCTTAAAGAAGAAACTGGTTGCTCTTTTGAGGAACGTTCCTATAAAGCCTGCCCTGGGTCATTCTAAGTACAGTGTGAGCTCTCAGAGCCTCTCCCCACAAGCTTCAGGAGTCAGGCAGGGTAGGCTGAGCCTGAGGATGAGGAGCCAAAGAAAGACACAAAACACACGTGTCCTCTTCCGTGGGCCCTTGGATGGCAGAGGCCCGATGCCACCGGCCGCCAGCGCCGGAGATGCCCTCAGGCCCAAAAGCGATGGGCATTCATTTTAAAGGGGAAGGAGTCTCCTCCCAGGATCTCCATTCCATCCTCCCCACTCAGCCCTTCCACTTCATAGTGAATCTCCTAGAAAGCCCACACATCTGAGCTAATCCTGCTGAGCTGGTGTCCAGACGGGCCACCCCTGAGGGGCCCTTGGTTCATGGCCCTCCGACCTTCTCGTTCCTCCTGCCGCCTGCCTCCTGCCCAGCAAAAGGCCACTGCCTCACCTCACAGGAGACTTGCCTGTTCCCCCCCCCCCCCCCGTCAGAGGACACTTCTCTTCTTCTGAATCCTTGTCATGCTTTACAGCCACCTTTTTCCTTAACGTTTACCATGTTCTGCCTCATTGTATTGGGCTGTCGGAAAAGTCATGACGTATTTTTTCTGTTTTTCGTTGCAAAAATGTGTCATGACTTTTCCAACAACCCAATAATTTGCATGTTTTGATTCTGCCTCTTGCTGTCACCTGTAAGATATCTTGCTCAGCTGTATTCCTCTTGTACACAGCTCCTAAATACTTCATGAGCTGAAATGATCTGCCTCCCTAGGTGTACGCCCTTGCTTCTCACCTGTTAGATAGCTCCACTTGGAATGCCCCACACGATCAAGCTTGAATTTCCCACCTTCTTTCCAAGTCCAGCATTTCTTAGGACTCTTCCATTTCCGTCACTAGTACCACCATGTATCCGCTCAATAAATAGTACATAATACTTATCAGGGGCCAGAGAACCACACAGCCCAGCATCCCAGTCAGCAGTGCAAAATGCCTTCCCCTCGCCGTAACTTCCAGGCATGGTCTGTGCATCCTTCCTTGAACTGACTCCTATGTATCCCTTTATTTCTTTTCCTGCTTTATCCAAGCCACTGTCGCCTCACAGAGGGCATCTGACAACAGCCACCTCCACCAGTCCACCTGTCTTTGGTTTCTCTCCCAATCTATGCTGAGCACCACTACCGAATCAATCACCCACCCTAAGACATCACATTCATTAGAAATTCTTTCACGGTTTCAGAAAAAACAAGTACAGCCTCCTTAGCCACAATTCGAGGTTCCCCCCATAACCTGGTTTCAGAGGCTCCCTAATTTCCCTATATGAACCCTTCTACTTTGCTTGATATGTCCCGAGCTTATCTAATATACTGGTACACAGAATCTCAACCCCCCAGTTCCTCGGCACATTCCAGAACTTCCCTGACCCCCCCAGGCCATAGCTCCCTGGGCTAGACGCACTCCACAAGTGATCACATCCATTTCCATGGTTTTAACCATCAACGTACATGTTGATGACTCCCCAACATTTTGGTCCAGCCTCAAACTCTCTCCTTAGCTCGGGTTGCAACTGGATGTTTCCCCCTCACTCAACTTGGCCCAAACTGAACTTGTAACCTTTCCGCTATGAGCTTATTCCTTCCACACGCCTCATACTCAACTCCCTCCACACCCAGTCGCCAAGTCCTGTTGATGGCATTCCCTTTGTCTCTCTCAGATCTGTTCCCTGTGGCCCCTCCCACTGTCACAGCCTTAAAGCCTCCTTGTCTCTCACCTGGAATATTATAATTCTATCCTAACTGGTTCCAGCCTCACTCCTGCCCAACCCACGTCATTACGATGATTTCTAAAACACAATTTGGACTATGTCACTCATGCCCCATCTCCTATCGCTTTCTTTATCTTTGGAATTGATCCTCTCCCCTTACTTACTAAGCTGTGCTAGGCCACCTCACATCTTACGTCTAGGCTCAAGCTCTCCCTCTGCCTACCTTGCTCATGCCCGCTTCGCCCCATCGGCCAGATACATTACTACCGATCCTTCAGCACCCTGCCCAAGCCTGTCCATCCCTTCCAAGAAGCCCTCTCAACCTCCTCCCCCCTTCCCAGCAAAATGAATACCTTCTTCCTTAGTATTCCTTGGTTTGCCTAAGTATTCCTTTTGTACTGCAATTTAAGGTAACTGATGAGCTCCTATTAGGGATGGTCTAATTCATGTTTGTAGCCCCAGCTCCAAGCACAGCAAACGTAAGTGTCAGTTCATGTTGGCTGAATTGAACGAAATGATCTTGGCCCCTTCTATTCCTAAGGTGCTTCCCTTACTGTGTATCTGACGCTCACATGTGCTGTCGTGTGTGTGTGTGTGTGTGTGTGTTTTTGCCTTGCTGTCATGGCGCGATCCTAAGGTCATAAAAATAAGCACTTGGTGTCCTTTCTATGTCTTGCAAATAATGCTCAATATTTATTGGTAAATTTTAATAGAAATGTTTGTTTCTCTTCGCTTACAACCTCCAGCAGCTGTTAATTTCCCATCAAAACAAGTCTAAATTCCTCAGTCAGTTTTTCGGGTCCTCTATAATGTCACACCACCCTAAATTATGTATTGCCCCTATGCTTTACCTACTGGACAGCAAGCTGTAATACGCTCATGAGAGCAGGAACTGTGTCTTCCGATCTCGCTCACGTCTGTATCCCTAGGTGCCTAGCAAATGGGAGATATTGAACAGTATTTCCAATTAACAAACAGTAACCGTTCTTTTAGACTGACTCAGAAGGGTACCCATGCGCTGTGCAGCGAGAAGTGTTTGCAGATTGGTTACTTGATGTGGTGACTGAGATACGTACCAGCAGGTCACTGAGGCTTTAGGAAATAAGGGAGAGAAAATCAGGAAGCCCATTGAGTTTGTGATACCAGCAAATATCTGTAATCTTAGTCTCCCATCAGTGCCAACAGAATCCATGACAACATCACTTTGGGGTTAAAAAATATAAACATATTCATAAATGAAAAGAGAGAATCCCCGGAAACTCCTAGAGATGGCTCAACTCACATAAAAACGTGGTTTTAGGGACTTCAAAAGTCAAGTGAAATCACACAGAAGTTTGTGTAATGCTGAATGTGCTGATCTTCAGAAAAGGGGGACAAAACGGAGAATTCTTAAGGGGCCTACAGTCGGTATAATAAGTGGCAGGGGACGAAGGAAGAAGGGCAGAGGTGGGGAGGAGGCTGCAATGCCATGAGGGATCAACAGAAAAAGCCAAGGACAGGGGAGATGAGCTAGGCCCCAGCGCGGGAAGGGAGGGCACTGCCGAGGCAGCCAGAGCTGGGGTAGCAAGAACCTTCCCCAAAAGTGCCAAGTCATGCAAAACCGCACCAGTGACACCCTCCACTGCAAAGAGCTCCTACAAGGACAACCTCTTCCCCGTAGGGTCAGTGTGGAGACAGCCGCAGGCTGAGCAGGGCAAGTGTCAGAGTGAGATGAAGGAAAAAATAAACGTTTTCCCTTCTGCGATAAAGGCAAGAGAGACAATAAGATGAGAAACCAGCCCTGAGCTGGGCTAGGATGCAATGCACCCCAACTGCTCTTCAAGACACCCTTCTATTTTACTCCAAATTCCCACCTTATGATTTTGGCTCAAAGTTTTTCAATCTACCAGTAAAGGCAGTTAGGAGGTTTTAGCATTTCAGTCCTCCACTCAATTAGTGCTCAACGAAGGCCCCTGCTAACCAAGCAGCCGGGGCGTGCGTGCTCAGACAGGGAGACTTCCTGCGCCGGAGCCTGCACGTATCTGAGTGGAGCATCTTCGACAGCACACAGGAGATGAACAGGGGTCTTGGCACAAATGAAGGGAAGCGCAACGTGCCAGCCTCCGATGCTGAACCAGCTTTACATTGTCAGGAGATGAGGAAGGAGAGAATGAACGGAAGACGCAAATGGAAGAGGGACAGATGATACAAGGTACAGAAGATACAGGGGATAAGAAGCTCCAGCTGGCACCATTCGGGCTTCCATGGTGCCTGCCTGGCTGGGAACCAGGAGGGTTTCATATCCTGGCCCCTCCCCCATCTCAGTTTCTGGAGCTCATGCCATCACAGATAACATCCTTGCTTTTTTAGCAACAAGTCCAATGTGACCTTGGCAGCCGAGCTCCAATTATATCACTCCTTGATACCCAGCTGGCTTCTGTATTCCCGTTTTTCACTTCCTCACAGTGCATGCTTCAGGGGCCTTTGGGCGATCATGTCTGTCTACATTAGTCACCGTGGTTTCTTAAAAACTCATAAATGAGTCATCTCAACTGTACTTTGTACAGGTGCCAGCAGATGCACCACAAACATTTTTCATGGGAGTGGAGGTTACGGAATTGGGAAAATTTAC
>NW_017731413.1:3920841-3927006 GCF_001890085.2 Hipposideros armiger
CGGGGGTGCGGAGATTTCCAAGCCTTTGGGCTTTTTGGCCTTCGGGGGAAGAGATGGAGACCTGGTCTTGGAGCCCGATGACAGGTTCAAGGGCTCCAGGGAATCCGAGTCATGGCAGGCGGCCTCCAGGAAGAAGCTTCTGTGTTCAGAAGGGAGGGGTGAGTTGGGGGACAGCGACGGGGACCGAGAAGAGGAGGGCGACGCGGACGAAATGCTGGCAGCATTTGGCAACATTAAAGAGGAGATCTTGGCTGAGACGGACGAGGCCAGGAAGGCCTCAGACGTGGAAGGCAGAGACACCACGGGCCTGCTGATGTGCTTGTCGGTTTTGTTGGTCACAAACCTGATGACAGTCCTGACTTCTTCCACGGGAGGGCTGTCTTCCGGCGGCTCCTCCAGCTTCTCCGTCTTGATGGCCTTAAAGGATTCTGGGGGGTTCTGCAAAGAATTAATGGTGAAGGACGAGTACAAGCCTGAGTGGATGTATTCGTTGCGGCTTGTGCCTTTGAGGGCTGACAAGCCGTGTCGGTGCGCCTCACGGCCCTCAGGAGGCACCTTGCAGTCGCTGTCCTGCAGCAAAAGGCTCTCCCGGCTGATCTCCACCGCGTGAGGGTCCATTTTCAGTATCTCCGGGAAAGAGACAAACTTGTACACAAACTTCTGCCCAATCACCTTCTTGATGATGTTCTGTGAATAATACAAAAGGAGACATTGGGAAGATCAGTGGACCAGAGAACCCGAGGTTGAGCTTCCTGAGAATGGGGCGTTGTGCGGGCAGGCGCACCGACATATTCCTGACTTAACACACCTTGGCTCAGGTGTGGTGGAGAGAGGACTCAAGTCGGAGGCAGAATTCGATTTGCATTCCGGTTCTGCCAGCTACTAATGCTGTGGCCTTGGGCAAACTGTCATGTTTAGTTTCCTCCTCGGTGAAGTGAGGACTATTACACCTAATAATATTATAACTGTCGCCATTTATTAGACACTGACTATGTAGCTGGCATGGTTCACACACTATCTCACATAATCTGTGCAGCACTCCTAAAACACAGGTATCCTGAAACTCCCATTTTAAAACTTAGGAAAGTAAGCTTAGAACACTTAAATAATCCGCACAGCCGCAGGGCGGGTAAGGGGTAGAAGGCAGCATTTCCTTAACTGTAATACAGTATTGTCTTTCTTACCTGCCTCTGGGACTTGTGAGAGTTCAATGAAAGTCATAATGGGGAAACATTATGGAAGTCGGGAGGCATTACAGAAACAGTATCACCAAACACCACCATGTGTTCTTAAATTACGTACCCATTTTTTTTTTTTTGCCTTTTTTAATTTTCTGCCAAGGAAGCCCCTGGAGGAAAAAGCAAATGGTCTACGTGGATATTTACGGCACTCATCCAATATTTTAAGCTGCTACTATCTACTTCTGGCTCTCCAGTTTACGGCTCAGGCCCTCAAACATGAGGATGTAAATGAAAACCAGTAATCGTTGCAGAAGTGTTCATGCCCCTTTGGGAGGACGGACTTCATTTTAAAGGCTGTGCTGTTCTTGAGGTTTATTAAATTGGGACATTAGCAAATACCTATCAAATGCTTGAGGGGTCCGAAGTGCTCAGGGGGACAAAGATGGTCTCCCTCAAGCACAAGGAGGTAGCAGCGCCATCGTGTGGGAAAGGACTCAGAATGTTTCCTTACAAAGTTCCTCCTAAAACCTGGGTGTGAATGAGGGCTAAATACAATTACTGGGCGAGAAGAGCTGAGAAGGAGCTCCTGTTGAGTACCTACTCTGTCCCAGGTGTACACAAGCTATCTCATTTGGTCTCACACTAACCCTCTTTTAGGGTGAAAGGTATTATCATCCTTAGGACCAAAGCTGAGAGATGGGGAGTAATTTGCCCAAGAACCACCATGATCTACTCATTCTAAAGCCTGAACTTTTTCCTGTTTCCACACAAATCTGGGGGAGAGAACCAAAGAACCTCTTAGTAGAGACGAAATTGTCTAAACGAAATATAACTGACATATAACATTAACATTTGTTCCAGCCTTCCACCAAATTTTATTATTTGTTATAATTGAAAAAGAGGGTTTCCAATAAGCCTATTAACAATCATCAACCACCAAAAGTACCCAATTTTTTTTATCCTTGTGATGAGAACTTTTAAGATCTACTCTCTTAGCAACTTGCAAAGACATAATAGAGGTGAAATTTAATTACATTTTGATGTTCCTTCTGTGATCAGTTTGGTGTCTACGTTTTGGCCTTCCCTCTGGTTACATCACGGCCTGCTAACTTGCCTGTGTCCTTAAATGGATCCTCAAATCCCAGAAGAGAAGCTCTGTAGCAGTCAGGAGGGAAGGGCGTTATTTACCAAGCCACTGAGATTTGGGGGGAGCAATTCCTAAGGGCAGGCATCTGAGGGAGGGACGCACAAGGTCTCCATTCAGCACCGGAAAGCCCAATAACGCAAATCCTGGCAGACCTTCGCTCAGCACCACACACAGGAGGCTCCCCTACCCAGTACGTCAGATTCAAAGCTGAACGAGTCATTCAGCAGGATCCTGGCACTTGTCAGGCCTGCGATTTAACCCACCAGATCCCATTTACTCCATCTGACCTCATTCCACACTCAACACTAGCGAAACTGAAAACCACTTACAAACCTGCAGAGAAATTTGGGAAATTTAACAGGTCCACCCGGGCCTCACTGGCCTGGGTAGACAGCACGCCAGGGAGAAATCGGTTCTCAGCAGGAAAGGGTTGAGAGTGTCATTGGTGCCACCTGATCCAGAGTCAGTTCCTAGTGAAAAGAAAACACCTTTGCCTGGTGTGTCCCTCTGTGAAAGTTCTAAGGTCTTTTTGTTCTTCACACATAATATTTTTCTCCCTCAGCTAGTTGAACATTCATCTACACTGAGTGATTTAGTTGAGCTTAAATAATTACCCAGGTGAAAAAAGAAACTATGGCCTGAATCATTTCTTCTGGCACATCTTGTAAACTGTTTTTTGGTTTTTTTGTGTTTGTTTGTTTTTATTGTTTAAAGAACCAACCGTTAATTTTATTATGGTTTTCAGAACATAATGTCTGAGCAAGGATTACATTCGTAAACAAAACAAGAAGTAATTTGGGACTGTGATAAAAATGATAAAAATGCCTCACCTCCTCAAAAAAANAAAGCTTGCTCAAGAGTGCGAGCTATGAGCAGCAGGGTCGCCGGTTCGATTCCTGGCCCGAGCTGAGCTGCCGCTGAGCTGCCAATAGGTGGCAGGATGGCTCAGCAAAAAAAAAATAGTGCTGGGAATAGACTTAAATTCTTGGGAACTTTATAGGCAAGGTATCAAGTTATCACAGCACAGCTCTCATCTCTTCTAAGGCTAACTGTTAAAACTTTAAAGGAGGTTCCCAGAGGTAACCAAATGTTTATATGCAAACAGTGTCACACTGAACACAGAACAGGGCAGTTTCTGACGAAGTGCTAATGCAGGAGGGAAACCAGTGAGACGTCAGGGCTGCCTGTGGGACAGAAGCCCCACGCCCCATTCAGGTGAAGAGGAAACCTCCTGAGCTGACCTAGGAGTACAGAGAAGTCTCACTCCTGTCCCCTGGGGACGACTGCAGGAAAATGGGCTCATCTCTTAAGCTGAGGCCAGTAGCCTTCAGCAGGATGGCGGGTTCTTGAGAGAACTGGTGCTGTTTCTGACCGTCTACTGGAGGGAGACACATGAGTGGGTTTGTTTCTGGGGGACGGAATCTGAGAATCCAACTCCTACCATGAGTTCAGGCCTACCCCGAATCCTAAAAGACTTGAGGCTTGTCAAGTCAAGATCAAATCACAGGACAGTGCTGTGTGATCTCAGACAGACCACCCAATGCCAGAGCCCTGCCCTGTCTCTGCTCTCCGGTTTCTCCCTCATGGCTTCTCTCCCTGCTGCTTAGCCGCCCGCAGGCACACCAGGTACAGAGCTGACACTGCTAGAGGGTGAGGGAATAGCAAGTCCTGAGATTCTTTTATCTCCTAAAGGCAGCCCTTAACTCCTTCGAACCTGTTCAGAGCAATCCCTAGTGTACTTTCTTCACATACACATCCCCCCCCTCCCCGCCCCCTCCAAAGGCCCTCTCAGCCCAGGCCCCCACATCTACTCCTGTCCTGGGGCCAGACCCTACCCTCTGCCTCCCTCTTGCAGGAAGCTCTGGTCCCATTTCTTGGACTCTTGCCGCTAACTCACACTTCACAGCATGAACCCTCCAAGGTTGGCTGAGGACCCTTCACTCTCATCTGCTCAAGCCGTAGGTCCATCTGGCTTTCCCTGCCTGCTTGGAGGTCATTTCTAGTTGTTTCTGTCTCCCCATCCTGAGCTTTGCATCCACCTTCTGTCCACATCTCATGCCACGGTCCCTCCTCTCAGCCCAGCCATACCATCCTCAGTCCCACGGAGCGGAGTCACCCTAAATTCCCTGTGTCCAGGTGCAAAACCACAGGGCAAGCCTGAATCGATTTCCTCCAAGATGGCTGCAGGGATGGCAACTGTCCCACTAGGCTCACAGAGAAAGCAGATCCTGAAATCACAGTTGGCCTTGGCCTGGCTGGAGACCTCTCTAAACCTTCCAGTTGTAAACACAAAGAAGGCGGGGGTGGGGATCCTCAGGTCATGTGTCGTGTGTCGTGTTCTCTCCCGCCTCCCCCAAGGCTCTGCTGCTCACATTACTTCTCTGAGCCACTCCAGGAGCTGCTGTTTCTGAGTCTTATTTACTCAGCAGTCCTTCGTCGCCAGACACTTTTGCTTAGTTAGAAAATGCCTAATTTAAGAGCACACGTGCTCTTTCTGACCACTAACAGCCCTGAGCTCTCCCCTCCGCGGCATCCTCAGTCCCACCAGCTCATGAGCTTCAGCTGGCACGAAATCCCTGTTTGGGAGAAGCCACGGAGAGGAAAAAGACGAAGAGCTGCTTTGCAGACTCCACAGCGTGTCACGACCAGGGACAAGTGGACATTTTCCCAGTGGCAATGGATGCCAAGTGCATTTCAGTGAAGAGCATGGATGCTGGAGCAGACTACCTGGGTGTCAGGCTGCTTCTCCCACCTACTAGCTGTGTGACCCTGGACAAATTACCCCTGTGCCTCATTTACCTCAGCTGGAGAAATGGGACAATAACAGCCCTTTGTGGAGCTGCACGCTAACGGAGGTAATGCATGGAAAGTTAGAACAGTGCCTGGCATACAGGAAAAGCTCAGTACGTGCTGCTGCTGATGACAACAATGACATCACGGTGATGACTACAGAGGCAGGAGATGGAGAGGGCTCCTACCCACCTCTAGCGTCCCCTCCAACTTGGAGCCCAAGCTCCACGGTAGTAATTCCTGCCCATGGTAGCTAGCTCTCTTACCATGGCCATCACCCCATTTAGTCCTCTCAATAATCCATTTCACAGACGTGGAAACAGGCTCAGAGAGCACATGGCCAGTCACACCTCTCACCAAGCGAGGAAGCCAGGCACTGAATCCAGGTCTGTGGCCCCAGAGCCAGCGAGCTTAACTCTGCCACCAAAATGCATCCAATGTTCCACTGGGAGCAGAAACGGGGTTTACCCAGCCTGTGCTCTGCCTCTGCCCTGCAGCTGCCAGCTGGACAAGAAAGCATCTGCTTGTGGTGTTTGGAGGAAAAGACTGCCTTCTCGTTTGGCATCGGTAACGCGGCAGACTGTCTTGTTCCACATTTGCTTTCCTTTCCCTCCTGACATGGACCTGGGTTTCCTCACAGCAGCACTGCTTCTCCTGAAGAGCCCCTCTCACGGTCGGGCACAGCCCTTATTATCCTTCTTACCATTTCTCATTAGGGACGACAGGACAGGACAGCTCCACACTGACAACTGTGATGGCCATATCACTTCATGTCTGTTTTCTTATTAACAGAAAACAAGTGACTACTTATCAAGCTGCCCATCAACGAGATCTTGGCCCTAAAACTTCCTAAAGCCCAGATGCCATCTGAAAAGTCACGTGGCCTGCTCAGCTCTCCCTAGGAAATGACTGGGGCGGCTTGGACGGCCAGCACGCAGACCGTCTGTCTTGCGGTCACTTTCAGCCACTAAAAGCGAGAAACCCACCAAGCCCCTCACTGTAGCCAATACCCCACCTTTCCTCTGGTGGATACTTTAGTCTGGGGGC
>NW_017731413.1:3931316-3939043 GCF_001890085.2 Hipposideros armiger
CTCAGCCATGAAAAGGAACGAAGCTCTGACACGTGCTACAACATGGATGAACCTTGAATGCAGTAGGCAAGTGAAAGAAGCCAGACGCAAACAGCCACATACTGTATGATTAACTATTTATATAAAATATCCAGAATAGACAAATCTACAGAGATGGAAAGTAAATTAGTCAGTTCCTAGAGTTTGAAGGTGGGATGGGGGACTTGAGAGGTGCTACCTAAAAGGTAAAGGTTTTTAGGGGAGTAGTGAAAATGTTCTAATGTGCTAATGGATGCATAACTCTGCACATACACTCAAAGCCATTGAGTTGTACACCTTCACTACCTGGCCGAGTTGGATGGTATGTGAATGATATACTTCAATAAAGCTGTTTAAAAAAAAAACCACGAGGGCCGGCTGAGTGGCTCAGTTGGTTAAGAGCTTGCTCAAGAGTGTGAGCTCTGAGCAACAGCAGTTTGAGTCCCGGCCCGAGCTGAGCAGCCGCTGAGCTGCCAACAGGTGGGGAGGTGGCTCAGAAAAAAAAAAACCACAAGGAATCTCCCCCGCACCCCACCCCCACCCTGCCCGGAGCTTTACTGAGATACAAATTGATATATAACATGGTGTAAGTTTCAGGTGTACAATGTGATGATTTGATACACAGATATTGGGAAATGATTACCACAATAAGGTTTGTTACCACATCCTTCACCTCACATAATTACCACTGTGCTGTGGTGGTGAGGCCATTTAAGATCTATTGTCTCAGCAACTTTCAAGTATATCATACAGTGTTGTTAACTACAGTCACCATGCTGTCTATCAGATCCCCAGAACTTGTTCATCTAATAGCTGGAAGTTTGTACCCTTTGAGCAGCACCTTCCCATTTCTCCCACCCCTAAGCCCCTGGAAACCATCCATCGACTCTGTTTCTATACATTCATTTTTTTCTTAGATTCCACATATAAGTGATATCATACACAATTTGACTTATTTCACTTAGCATAATGCCCTCATAAACATCTTAAGGATTTCTTAAGGATTTTGTATGTTTAAGGATCTTAAGGAATCTTAAGGATTTTGTATGTTAAGGATCTTAACATACTTATCTTAAGGATTTTGTATGTTTAAATGGAGGATGGTGGGAGCCTTCTACGGCTGCCCGGCAACCGCCATAACATGCGAAACCCTACCCTGAGTATAAAAAAGGAGATGCTTTGAAGGGCCCTGAACTCAGCCGCCGCAAGAAGGGCCTGTCAGTAGGGCCTCCACGACAAAAGCCACTAGGACACCAAGAGAGCTTTTCAGGGAAAGGTTACACCGTGACCAAGATGGGGCCGATTTACGGAGCTGACCGAAAGAAGGAAGAAACGGCCTTTGGAAAGAACCAGGATGGGTCTTGCTTCTCTACAGACCAACAGGAAAGAGGCACTAGCTCTGGCCCCCTGGACAATTTGAAACCTCTGTAAGGACAGAAGGCTGGGAAGGGGCATGCGTGAGAAGACGGAACGATGCGGCCCAGCTCCAGCCCAGCCATCTGAGAGCCCAGCTGTGCACCCGGTTATCTGTTCCCATGAGGGGAGCAGGCAAAGAAAGCCCCCACTAGATGCCTACCACTGGAGCCCGAGGTAGGTAAGTGGACTCGGGAGGTGAGTGCCTGGCGGCTGAACTGACAACTCCTCTCATTTCACTTCCAAGGCAGACCGCGGGACAGTGCCTGCGGCATGTGTATTTGAAGATTTCTCTGTAGTCTCTGAAGGGAGGTTTCCTTTCAAGAGTTTGCCCCAGGAGGGGCTTGCTGGAAAACTCACAGTATAGGGTCATAATGATAGGTAGGATTTATATCTATCAGGCTATATGAAGAACTTGAGCACTCTAGACTCACTGAATCCTCGGAGAGGCTGGAACTGTTATTACTCCCATTTTAGAGACGGGCAGACTGAGGCTCGGAGACTGTAAATTACTGAGGGTTGCATGCTGCTACGTGGGCAGCCTGACCCCACGGCGCTTGGCCACAATGAAAGGTGATACAAGACTCAGGCTGAGATAGCCCAGGACACAAGAGCACTCGGGGATGGGCTCTTAATATGAAAAGTGATGAGGATATTTAGAAAAGTCTGGTTTTTTTTTTCCAGCCCTTCCTCCCAGACACAAGTGTTTATTGCTTACAGTTGCCTGGTAACCTGGCAAATGCTTGTCTGTGTTTGGTTGAGCTAAGTGACTCTCTCCAGTATGGGTTAAGAGCAACAGGTGCACACATCTTCTTCCCTCCACGCACACAGGACCAGCCCCTTTGTTCATGATTTCCCATTAAATGTGTATTCACAACCAGTACGGCTCCCTGACCTGGCATTCCGTGGGAGGTTACAGGCAGCAAGGATGGGCTGACTTCGGCGAGGAGGAGAGCAACGTCCCCCTACACATCCCGGGTGGCAGTTCGAGGCAAAAGTGGAAAATGGGTCCTGAAACTACCCCTGCTGTCCCCGCTTCCAAGCGGGTGTTTTGTGAATGCAGGAGCCTGAATGGGGGTGGGGATGGGGGAGCGGGGGTGGTGTCGGGGATCGCCCATCTGGGGCAGCACTACAGCCAAGTGCTGGCTGCAAAGAAAGGATCCTTCCCGACTCACCAGCTACTGCTGACACCTGAGGTGTCCCGAGGGAGTCGCCCTCTGTTATGTCACCCTAATGGGACAGAAAGCACCGAGAGACCGGGCGGCAGTCCATTCCGCTCAGTGCTGTCTGCTGCCCTGCCAGGTCCCAGACTTACGAGCACTTAGAAAAATAGGTGTGTCCATGGGTATGTTTAAATACATACACACACACTCAACTCTGCCTTGTCCTCCCACTGAGCACAAAGCAGGAGCCTGTTCAGTAATCCCAGGCAGTGGATAAATGAGGAATAGCTAGTAAGTATTGTGATTTAAAAAAAAAAAATTATACACAGTGCTAGGTAATGAAGGGTTGCTCGTGTAATTGAATTTACCTTCTTAATTTTGATGGTATTAGGAGAATATTAAGTTAACTTCATGTCTGTTGAATGAATGACTCTCCCTGGGGAAAGAAATGACCGAGGCAGGAAGCCAGTGGCTTCGTGCCATGAGGGACCCAATTTTCTGTGACTGATTCCCCAGGCTGGTTACAGCTCCACGTGACTGTGTCCCATTCGTGTACCTGCATGGACCTTGTTTTTGCTGGCATTTTTTAATGAAAATCCCTAAGATCCCAGGGGGCATATGCAACCCCTTACCACGTCATAGGTCCTGCGAGAGCTCAATAAGCTGTCATTTCACTCATCCTCATTGGCTGGGCACTGGCTGCGTGCGTCGGCTCTGGCCTGGCAGGCGCCCTGGCTTTGATCTAAGGTCATGCACAGTGCTTTCCTGTGCTCAGGTTTCATACCTAGCTGTCATTTCCTACCAGTGCCCCTCCAGGAGGAGCCAGACCAGTAGTGGTCCCCCATCAGTATGGTTACCTCTCCCCCACCTTAATTCTCTACCCGTTGGGAGCTCCCAGGAACTGCAGGACTCCTGCCCTCTGGTTTTGCGACTTTCCTATCTTGCTCTCGAAACAGAATTGTCAGCAGCTCACTAAGCCAGCAGGAGGGGTTGTGCAGAAGATGCTTCCTAGCAAAGAGCCCACCCTTTCCTTAACCCAGCACCCATGGCCAGGCTGGATACAGAGCACACAGCAGGGCATCTTTCCATAAATACCCGCTTGACCATGTCACAAGGGCTGCCCCTGGGATTGGAGTCGCTGCCTGAGTTCAAATGTCACCCGTCTCTTACTAGCCACATGCCTCAGTTTCCTCACCTACAAAATGGGGACTGACCTGCCACTCACCTTGGAGGACTGAATGAGATAATCCACATAAAGCTCACAGCAGAACACTTGAGAGAGCGCCACACACGATAAGCCCGCAGTCTATACTAGCTCTATTGTTATCATTTATTTTTACACCGCCATTTATGCAAAAACAAAACACAACCACTCTCCATCAGCTCCAGTGACAACTGCACAGTCAAGATTAAACCTCTTAGAAGGCTGTGCACATTCCTCCTGCTTTGTCCACAGTTCCGGATAACAAGATGGGGCTATGGAAAACAGAATTACATCTGGTTTACATATTTCGACCAAGCAGGGGAAACATGATGTTTTATTTAGTTGGGTTCAGACAAGAAATAGACACAAAGTCTTACAGTAAGTATGTCATGCTTAGCGTGGCCAGCACTTGACATCTACTGTGAAGAAAACCTCACACACTCCAATTAACCGGGGGCGGGGGGCAGCCCTGGGGCCCTGGAGGGATGGCAGCAGATGAGAACAATCGCGGAATCCACATGTCCCACTTAGAGGCCATGGCAGCTTCGGCAGAGACACCCACGTTTGACCTGACAAGTGGTGCAGACGCTAACCAGACACCCCAGCTGATCTCCACTGTTCTTCAGTGCCTTTCGGAGCACGAAACGCCTGCCCAGACAGGCGGGAGCAGCCTAGCTCCATGGTGTCTGCTGTGGCCTGGGCCTCAACTCAGCCCCTGGGGGAGGGCAACGCAGGCTACTGGCCCCGAGGGTCTGCCACCAAGATCCTGGGGCAGGGCAAGCAGGATGGATGTATTTTGGGGACATTAATCTCGCTGTGGTAGATACACTACATGAAAGGAACCAGTGGCCAGACAGGGCAAAGGAGAGAAGCGTTTATGAGGGCCTGCCACAGCCACCTTGCAACATGGGCACTGTGCTCCCACTTTAGAGATGAAGAAGTTGAGGGTCTTGACTGGAAGTAAGGTCATACTCAACCTCCCATCCCGCAGGGGTAGGTTAAATACTGGGAGGGTCTCCCCATGGAATACCATGCAGCCATTTTAGACCACAATCCATTGTTGACATTGTCTCACGTCTTGAAACACACATTGAGTTAAAAATAAAAAAACATGAGCCCTTCCATTATTTTAATGCAATAGTTATGTATATTAAAAGGAGTAAGAAAAATTCATCTTGAAAGGTGTATAATAAAATTTAATGGTGATAGGTTTACCACTGGTTTGTAATTTTTTTTGCTTACCTGCATTTTCACATTTAAACAAAATACATGTTTAATATATGTATTACTTGTAAGACTTTTTTTTTTTTAAAGAAAAAGCAGCAGGCTCAAAAAACTTCTTCGCTGAAGATCATGCAGCTTGTAACTGGTGGGGCTGAAGGCTGAACCCAGTTTTGTCCAGAGCCAAGACTGAAGCCCTTTGTCCACCCCTCACCCTCTCCCAGAAAGCAGTTGCTGTTGGCTCAGAGGCTGCTGCTGCTGCTGCTCAGCTCAGTCCGCCAGAGCCAGCCGTGGGGCTGTGCATTCCTGAGTAACCCTGGGGTAACTGCAGAGTTCCCAGGAAAACCAGCTCTCTGCTAAGGAAGCGTGGTTCTTGTCAGAGCGGTTATTTCTAGCTCCTGGTGAGGGGGCCGGCCCTCCCTGAGGCCTGTTCTTTAACTAGAAATAGAATTGCCTCTGCCCACCTGCAGGTCCAGGAAGGGCCTGCTTTGATGGGACACCCTGCATAAGGAGCCAGGGACCCGGCAGTCCCACGGCAGCAGGCTGGCCATTGGAAGCCCACCTCTAAGTGGGGGACATTCAAGAGATGAGGGTGATGGGGAAACAACAGGAAGCTAATGTCCACACACACAGCCTGGTTATGGCCCCCCTGAGCAGCAGAAGTGCTCGCAGGGAGCACAGAGAGCACAGCCCAGCTCCTCTGGTCCTCTGCAGGCTGGAGCAGAGCTGCTCCCCGCAGGGCACAGGCCAGGAGCCTTGATGGGCCAGATGCTAAGTGGAACCAGCACTGCGTGAACTGACCTGGGTTTGCATCCCAGCTTCACTACTTCTTATGACCTTGACAAATCTACCAAAATTTGGAGGCCTGTTTGCTCACCTCTCTAAGGGGAATAAAAATACCTCATGGGGTAGTTTTTCCTAAAAGAACAACATATGTCAATGCCCCCAGCTCACACAGGTCCTCAAAAACATGACCTCATCCAGTGGAATTTCGCTTAGCAAGCAATGATGTAATTGTACAGCATCCTCATTGTATCGCACTGTCGTCCTATTTTATTCTGCCTCCAAGTAATCTAAATTCCTCCTACGGGTCCCTGACTCTACAGAAGGCTTATGCGTTCTCTCACGTAAGCCTCACAACACTTTGGTACCCACTTTACAGATGAGGGACCCCAGGCTCCAAGCTGCTTTCACAAACGAGGCAGTAGCAGAGGCAGCTTTCCAGGCCGCCGGCTTCCCAGCCAACACCCTTTCTTCAGCTCCTCATCTGGGTTCCCTTCCAGACCGCGGTCTGACTCACTCTTTCCTGACACAGAACCCAACTGTCCTCTCTCCCAAGTTAGAACAAGTACTCACTGTAGGAGTCAAAGTTCCCCCTCTGTAACAAGCAAACATTCTTGCAACCAGCATTGAAGGCGCTTTCATATGGAAGGCTCCTTGCTAGGCTCCAAGGAGCAGAAAAGGAAGGGCATCTGGCCTCGAAGCATCTTGCTGCTGCCGGCACGGGCAGTGGGAGCCCCTGCCTCCTCTTTCCTGCCTTCTGAACCCAGGGGACAGGGCAGTTGGCTGGCAGCACTGGGCTCTGCCAGGAATTTGTTGTGGGTAGGCTCACCTCACACCTGCCACCCTGCCTACGGAGCAGCTATGGAAGGGCTCCTAGGACCCTCTCACTGGAAAGGCCCCCCCCCATTCTCATCCACCCTGGTCCTCAGAATGTGGCCTTATTTGGAAATAGGTCTTGGCACATGTAACTAGTGAAGGATGTTGGGATGGAGTTAGGGTGGGCACTAAATTCCATGACTGGTGCCCTCAGGAGAGGAAAGGACATGGAGAGATGCATTAAGGCCATGTGAGCCAGGCAGAGGTGGGAGTGATGCAGCTACAAGCTCAGAAACACCAAGGACGGCCAGGGCTCACCAGAAGCTGGAAAAGGCAAGGAGGGACCCTCCCTGAGCCCTCAGAGGGAGCTTGGGTCTGCCCACACCTTGGTTTCAGACTGCTAGTCTCCAGAACTATGAGAGCATAAATGTCTGTTGTGAGCCACCAAGTCTGTGGTACTTTTACAGCAGCCCTAGGAAACACACTCTTAAACCTACTTCTTGAAGTCTCTGTTGAGCGGGGCGGGGAGGCCGGGCCTTCCCGGAGTGCACAGCCTGCCGTCTTGCTGTCATGTTGCTGTAGGCACTGGGTTGGGTGACGCCTGGGCTTAAAGTTTAATTTTGGAGCGTGCACACTCACACACGCACATACACCCACTCTCACCCCACTTCCAACTTCTAAGAATAGCGTGCTGCCAATAAAGGGCTCCAACTCTGTCTCGGAATTGGCCGACTCCCGGGGGAACGTTGCCTTGTGGTTTGGGTTGAGATTTCTTTCTTCTCTGGCACAGCTAAGCTGCAGTGGGAACAGGCTCTCCACACTCGATGGCCCGAAATCCCGGAAGATGAGAGGAGCCTGGCGGGACTCCCCGCCCAGAGGGTTCAGGCTGGATGTCACGTGCATTTTTCCCATCCCCTCCGGGGTCACTGCTGCTTGTCCTCACTGGACTCGGAGTCTTGTCTCCCTCCTGGCTTTCTTTCAATACCCAAGGGTATTTTTATTCAAGGCCACCAGAGTGTTAATCAAATAAAATGCAAAACTGCTCCCTAGTTCATGTCCTGCACTGCCCCTGCTGTGCAGGGGAGTTACCAACAATGACCTTCAGCTTT
>NW_017731413.1:3944383-3947610 GCF_001890085.2 Hipposideros armiger
TTTGCTCCTGTGTGAACTTTTCGCATTAGCAATAAGGAAAATATCATCTGTATTACTGCTCTGGCTAATGTTTTGTAGCACCTAATGTGTTTGGGGCACTGTTCTCAGCACCGATGTGTTCACTCAGCTAATCCCCACCATGACCCCATGGTGTACGAGTAGACTCTACTATTAAAGCCATTTTACAGAAAAGGCAGCTGAGCCCCAGAGGGGTTAAGCAAAGCACCCACAGTCATAGAGGTGGATCAAACCCAGACAATCCAGCCCAGAGTTCATGCTATTAACCACCGCGCTATGACAGTGGTGGGGCATATTTTGGAGGGACGATGATTAAAGTGCCTCAGCCCCCACCTGACACCATTAGCTCATCCGTTCTTCTCCTCTGACGCCCTCTGCGAAGTTTTGCACACATTTTCCACTTTGTTTCCCCGTCTGCCCATTTTTAATATTCTGGAATGAGCTAAAAATATAACATATAACATATAAAAATGATATGCTCAGTGCTTATCTACTGTGGCAGGAAAACTTCCCTATTAGGACAAACCAAGGGATGTGCAGTTTCAGCCAACAGTGAAGAAATGATGGCTGTCAAATGACAGACAAACACAACAGGAAGAGAGAGCCCAGCTGTCAAGGTAAGGAGTCACCTAATTTATGCCACGTGCAGAGCAGGCTCTGGATCAGTGTCAGTGGGTGGGAGGGGGGAGAGGAAGAAGGAGGGGAAAGGAGGGAGGTGGGGGAGGAGGAGAGAGGGGAGGGGAATAAGGAAGAGGAGTGAGGAGGAGGGGGCAGGAATGGGTGAATGGCAGACAAGGTTACACTAAGTGCTGGGTAACCCTGAGAAGCACTCGTGTGGTGAGGAGTGGGGCGCAGCAAAGGCGCCCATGTGGGGGAGGAGGGGAAGGCTTCACATTCACAAAGACCCTCCTCAAATCTGTCTCTTGAATGACAGCCTGAGCCATTTGAGATTGCCATTTCTAGGGCTCAAAAATGGGCATATCCTGGCAATTTCATGTTTCACCTTATCCATATAGTCACACGGGCAAAATTCAAAGTAAGCTCATCTAAAATGCAAAACAGTATACTTTTTGTAACCTTCTTTTGCCATTTCTCCTCCTCCTCCCTTTCTCCCCTCCGTCCCTCCCCCACTCTATCTTCTCCTTCATTCCCCCACCCCTTCTTTTCACTTTAAACTATGTTAGGAGACGAATGATGATCACTCTTACTCATTGCTTGAAAGCATTTCACGGGAAAGATTAGCATGGCCACGTGTACGTGTGAATGTGTATTGTGTATACACGCTGTGTACTGTGTACACATGCATGTATATAGTGTACATGTGTCCAAGGAAGCATGACACACAGGACAAGAGCTGCTCCGGCCCTCACTGGTAGTGCCAAGCTGGCTGCTCAAAGCTCATGTGGCCAGAATCCAAGCTTAGCCCCAGCAAGAGAGGAAAGGGACAATTTCGGGGGGCAGGCCACACTGGCCACTGGGACCAACCAGAGGCCTTGGGTTCAAACTGACACCCAGTGTACGCTGGATTTTTCAGTACTGAAGTGCTTGATAATAAATAAAAACATCTAAGGTTGCAATGCCCTTTGTGCTGCCTCATTGCCTACCTGGAACTCAGGTGTTCAGAGGCAAAGGAAATGAAAGGCCCAGAAAGCAGGGTGTGTGCCCTTTGGCCAAGAATGTGGGCACCCTAACTCGACCACTTCCTGGCTGCAGGAGTTTGGGAAGGATTTCTCATCAAANCTTGGATCTGTTACTTCATTTCTTCAAGACTCAGTATTCTCACCTCTAAAATGGGCCCATTCCCAACCGTAACGATAGGCATTTCGTGTGTTAGAACACAAGCCAATAAATACAAAAATATTCAGCACGGTGCCTGCCTTAAGACAAATGGTCCATACATGTGAACTTCTCTTTGTGTCACAAACTTGAGGCAGGAACTGAGATAAACTGCTGTTGGAGCCCAGATGGGGAGAAGGCCATGCAGAGGAGCAGATGGGCCAGCGGGTGGATGGTGGGGCTGTGAACGCTAGGGGTTTGTTCCGTTTGTCTACACAACCACTCCATTTGTCTGCAGCTAGAAGCCCAGAAGCAGGGACGCTCATGCCGGCAACCCGGTGTGGGCTTGGGCCACAGCCTGACGTAAGTGGAGTTGGCCAGGCTGCCGGCGTGTTGGCAGCTGAGCACCAGGCACAACAGCCTCATCAACACAGTGTTGAAGGTAGTCCCAAAACTCGGGGTGTTTCTTAGCAACTGCCCTATTTGAGGAACAACGAGTGCCACCGGGAAGCCACTCAGAAGCCCATGCAAGACAGGCAGCACCCCAATCAACCTGCAGTGTCCCCCTTGCAGCCTGGACCCCTGTGCCAGCTGCTATCTCCCTGGGCCACGTGCCCAGATGGGAAGACCTCCATGAGGCCATCAGCTACCCCACAGGTCTCTAGGCAGCTTCCAGGACCAAATGTTTGCAGAGAGGCCCTGGTTATGCCCTTGGTCCTCAGGCAAAGCCCAGTTGCCATCTGTTGTACTTCAAACCATCTGAGCTGCTGACATGACATAAAGGTAAAAACAACAACAACAACAAAAAAAAATACACATAATGGAACATACCAGGCCCTGAACACTCAGACCCAGGGCTGGGCACAGAGGGCACCTTCAATGCCCAAAACACCTCCGAATAGAGTCCAGAACAGATGGGTCTTCTGTGGAATTTTGTAACCAACACAGGTGTTCTATAAAGTTCCAGGATACGAATGCTTGCCGAACTTTTGTTCTTTCTTCCCTCTGACAGACAGTACATCATTTTATCTCTGCAAACTTTACTTTGGAGAACTAAAAAATTCTGCCAGGGCCACGCTTCTTGGCACAGGCAGTCGATCTCAGATACGTATTAATACGAACATTTTCCTGTCGTGATTGCACACCCAATTTAAAATGAATTATCCAATTAAGTTAAGAGGGAGTTGTGTCCTACTTCCAGGAATATGTTGCCAGTGTCTCTGTCTTGACTGTTCTCCTCTAAATCCCTTCCAATTAAGTAAAGACTGTTCGGTACACTGTGAGGATAAGCTGGGATGTTGCTGTGGAGACGGGAGGGTTTTTCATGATATCACCATTTCAATCTCCTGATGAGAAGGGAGCTGGCAATGCTTTTCGCCTCCCCCTGGGATGCATGTTCACCGCCAACAAGGACAAAAGCTCTGTTGGATGGA
>NW_017731413.1:3952545-3958503 GCF_001890085.2 Hipposideros armiger
AGCAGCAACTGCAACAGGAACTGCCACAGCGTGATTGCACTCTCCATACCTGGGGAAGAAAGAGGCAGGTCAGCGCACCCGTGCAGATCCAAGTCGGGGGGGGGGGGGCTTCGGGACGAGGCCCGCGGCTCCCTCTTTCCCCTCTCCCAGCGACCCTAATAAAGTCGCATCCACGTCCATCCCGACAGGCCACTCTGAATTAGGTGCCTCCTGGATGTACTTTTGTAAACAACCACAGTTCAGAAACAGAAGGAAGCCCTGGGATCCCTGTATTCATGACACATCCCTGCAGGTGACAGGGTTACATCAGGAACCAAGGGAAAAAATGATTAATGAACTGCCCCGTTTAGTCCCCATTCAAACAATTCCCCACTTAACACTAGTATCTGTTCCCACCCAGCCTATCTATCGACTCCTTTGGTAGTCAGTCTCTGGTCCATTAATTGCTATGAATGTGGACCCCATGAGAAGTACATTTATGCTGGAGCCTGGGATAATGAGGTTGGGGTATATCAGTCAGTATATATCTATAGGATGAGCTTCACAAGGGAGGGACTTTGTTGGATTACTCTTTGTATTCCCAGCACTCTGATAACCCAGCACGATGCCTGAATGTAGCATGCACCCGACCCACAGATGTCTTTGGAATCAAAGAGTCAGTCACTGCCACTTGAAAAGTCCTTCACTGTCCCAGGCATTCATCCTGTTGCAGATCAAACCACACTGTGACAAGTGCAGAGACAGGAAAAGCATTTTTTTCCTCCGCTATGAGCGGAAAGCCGATAAAATGTTATCTTTTTCATCTGACTCTGGTGTAGACTTTTGTAAGTGCTGTTCCTTCTGCCCAAAATGCTGTTCCCTAGCTTTGGAGCCTGGTGAGCTCCTACTCATCCATCGTGACAACAATAGGGCCTTCTCAAAGGAATTTCCCCCTATTCTCTCAGGTAGTTTCCCAACTTCAGACATTTGAGGCCTTTCATGGCAAATGGGTATGGATACTAAAAATAATAAGAGCAATAATAATCCATTTGCCCTATCAACATTCATTAAATTACGAAAGAAGAGGTGGTGGGCTGGACTTCAAAAGCTTCACCTCGGATCAAGAAGTGATCCGTCATGACTGGACACGTGACATGCCCTGGGTTTTGATGTGGACAAGATGGGAGTGACATTCCAGTGCTGGGCTGAGGAAGCCAGGGCCTAACAGAGGGTGGGAAATTGGCTTCTGGCAGGAAAGAAGCTTCAAAGGTAAGCTGAGAGGTGGGGGCAAAGCCAGAAAGAACTATGGTAGCAAGGAGGAGATGCTGACGTCTTAGGTGGCAGCCAGGGGTGACCAGAATAAGGGAGCAGTGAGAAAGGCGCTCGACTCTGGGAGACTTGGAAGCCAGAGTAGTCGCTTTGGGGAGAGGTATCTGGACGAACATTGTCAGCTCCACAACGCCTCTCATGCATTCCTCTTAAAAGGGCAGCTTTCAGACTGACACATTATTTTTCTCCCTTTCCACGTGAGGATGGATGTGAAAATACCTAGCCATCCAATAAGTATTCATTTCCTCATTTCCTTTCACATGTTTAGCCAAAAGGACACATTTTATTGTCTCCCTGAGCAACGTGGGTTTCCCAGTCAAAGGAAAGCAGTTTAGGAATGTTCTCCAAATACCCATTCGGTGTTTTATTTATGGTTCTTTAAAGGAGATATTCTTTACAGAAATCAGCCTTCACCACAATGGCCACTCAGTCTGTGGGGCAGTAAATCATTCCGCTGTTGAATCAAAACCGCCTTTGCATCTCACGAGTCCTGTGAGCACAACTGCTGGGATAGGCGGCAGCTTGCCGGCTCCAGCTCCTACTTTGAACCACCCTTCTGATGATTTGAGGATGAGCCACAAACTTTCTTCTAACAGTTGTCTCCAATTCTTTGATATTTTCTTGGCCAAACACTTCAGACGGTAACTTTTAAAATATCTTTGAGGCTGGAAGGGGGATGGTCGGAGGAACCTGCTGGGGAGGGCAGAAGGCTGCCCATGGGTGTGGAGCCCGGATGGAAGGACCTGTGGCTCACATGCCAGGTCGGAAAGTCATCAGCCACCTGCTCCTCCCCGACCTGTAACGGACACGCACCATCGTGTTCCAGACGGGACAGGAGGACAATGGATTTTACCCCCAACACCCCCATGGATTTTACACTTAGTGCTTCTTCTCACCAGGGCTCCTCAGAGCTTCTTGTGCTTCCTGGGATGCCTTCTCATGGCATTCCCACCCCGTGTATGGGAGTCATGTTGTCCAACCACAACTTCTAAGGACCTCCACGGCAGACTGGGTAAATGTCCTCAAGCTTTCCCTCCTTCCCATTCAAGCGGCTGTGCAGCAGTGCACTAGCAGGGATGGGGCGCTTTCCCCCGAGCCCACTGAAGAGCGGGCTTGGCCACGTGCATTGACTTGGCCAATGGAGTAGAAGTTAAAATGTGCCGGTTCTGACCCGAGGTTGGAGAGGCTTCGCGTGTCTGCACTTTTCCTCCTGTCTTCCTGTTACTGCCATGAAGCTACTGCCCCAAAAGGAGACACACGGAGCCAACCTGAACTCAACCCAAAGCCTGGGGCCAAGTCCCACGACCCACAGTCGGAAGCAGCCTCCCTGAAGCCACCCCATGGGGAAAAGAAATGCTGCTGTAAGCGTGTGCGTCTAGGGGCAGTTTGTGACACAGCCCCGATGCAGCAACAGCTGACTATTACAATGCCCAACAGCTTTGTTTGAAAAGATTCTCTCTTCACTGGGGTGCAATGTCTTACACTCTAAAGCTTCCGTTCACTATCATGAGGTGTATCTAGACAGGAAAAAGCATTCTACGAGATGGGAGAGGAAAGGGCTGCTCATGTCTTTACTCAGAGGGCCACACGAGAGCTAAGTGATGGCTGTGGGTGCTATAGCCATGGCCTAAGACAAAGGTAAAAGGAAGGAAAGGGGAAAGACCAGAGAGCGGTAAAAGAATAGAAAGTGAAAAGGCGGCAGAGCAAATGTGGGGGATGGGGACCCCCAGATCAGGGGCCTCCTAGGCTTCTGGAATAGACGAACGGGGCCAAGGGAAGGCAAGGAGCTGTGAACGAGGAAGCACAGAGCTGCCCTGCAAGCTCTTCGACTCCAGCAGGGCTGGGGTGGTGGCTGGGTGGGCTGTGGAATGTTCCCTTCTCCCCCTCACTTTGCCCACGCTGAGCTGTCACAGACAGGCGACAACTGCATACTGGAGGATTACTCAGAAGGGTTAGGTGTGAGTAACAGCGCTCCACCGGACGTGACTAAGGCATCGAGCCATTCCTGCCGAAAGCACACCAAGCCCAGTGCTGAGGCCTCCTTCTCCTCTCCTCCAGCTCCGTCCAGCCTCTCCCCTGCCCTGCTGGGTCCACCAGTTTCGATGACCGTGCAGCATACCAGTCTTCACTGTGGGAAATCCCCGCCACACATTACTCAAGAGATGAGTCTCAGAAGTATTTCCCTATGAGCTTATAATCGCATCTACAAACATCAATCACCCCTTTCTACACCTGGCAGAAGTACTTCTGGGAGAGAGTGGGCCCCTCCCAGCCCCTCTGGCCAGAGCCATGGGTGGGATTAAAATTCGTGAGTATAAACGGGGAAGTAGGGAGAGCAAACCAGGAGGGCGGGGACCCAGCTGACACGGCTGCGGCTGCGGTGGCTCTCTCGGTTCAAGGGCACTCGCTGTGTTTTCTTTAATTTTAGGTCCAATTTTAGTTTGTTTTACTTGTGATTAAATGAAGCATCATTTACACAATTATTTTCACATACTCATATAATCATGCTTTGCATTCTATTACACCTCTGCCAGCTACAAATTCTGTCCCCTCAGGGACACTGGAATAGAGAAAGGTTCTAACATCGTGACTGGGAAGCACACCCTTATAACAACTGCCAATTCAGATCATATTAGCAAGCTCATCCAAATGAATCTCTCCCCCACCAGGAAAAAAAAGCAAACACCTAAGATTTTTTTTTTTAATAGATTCCTACATGCCTATGAAGCCCTGTATCTTAACAGGCAGATACAATAAAGTCCAATTTACCTGGCTGCCATTATAAGGAATGGGAGTAATTCAGACAGCACACTATATATAGCTCCTATTAAACAGAAAGTGCAAGAAAGTGTGAATACTTGATATTTATGTGTGCTACACTGTCATGCAAATGGAGGCCTGCTTTAAGTCAAAATGTTTCATCAGCATAACTTCATTTAGCTGATTTTCCAAACTCTCCGCTTAAAATATGTAGAGCCCATGAAAGAAATGCTACAAAACTTTAAAAAATATTCCCCAAAGTCAAATTTTGGCTAATTAGAAAATGCTTGGGCTGGCCGAGTGGCTCAGTTGGTTAAGAGCTAGCTCAAGAGTGTGAGCTCTGAGCAACAGCAGTTCGATTCCCAGCCTGAGCTGAGCTGCCGTTGAGCTGCCAAAAGGAGGCAGGATGGTTCAGCTTAAAAAAAAAAATATATATATATATATATATATATATGCTTTTCCTTCCCCTCTCCACTGCCCATACCTTACTTCGAATATATNTACCAGCCCTGATGAGGAGGTGTGATAGGGCCAACTCAGCCAGCAGACAGAAACTGATTTCTGGTAAATGACCAAAAAAGATCGGGACTGTGGGGTCGGAATGTGACACAGTCGACACCAAGAAGACTAAGAGGAGACAAAGATGTTTATTTCTAAAATGCACACCTGATCACGGCACTCCCTTGCTTACAGCCCTTTATTAGTTCTCGGTTGTTCTCGCCATAAAGTTCCATCTCTTTTGCATAACGCATTCAATGCTCCATTCCCCACTCACTTTTCCAACCTCCTATCTCCCCCATCCCCTAAATAAGTACTCCGTGGTCACAAAGTCAAAAGCCTCCCTGCCTTTGCACATGCTGTTCCCTTTCTCAGTATATCCTTTCCCAACTCACTTCAGCCTGGTAAACTCGTTCTCACTGCTCCAGATCTGAGTCAGGTGTCTTGAGTTCGATGGCCTCCTCTCTGCCTTTACTCCCTCCCGTCTCTCCTGGAAGATGCTGGAATCATGGCCCAGCCAGTGCTTTACACATCATGCTCTATTATAACTGGTTTGCATTCTTCAGAAGTAGGGTCTTTGCAGATGTAATGTATTTAATATGAGGTCATTTGGGTGGCCCTAATCCAACAGACCTGGTGTCCTTATAAGAGGGACATTTGGAGATAAAGACACAGGGAGACGGCCATGTGAGGACAGAGGCAGAGACTGGAGTGATGCAGCTACAAGCCAGGGACACCAAGGATGGACTAGAAGAGGCAAGGGAAAATTCTACCCAGAGTCTCAGAGCAGGGCCCTGCTGACACCTTGTTTCAGGCGTCTGGCCTCCAGAACTACCAGAGAAAAAAAAGTTCTGCTGCTGTAAACCATCTACTTTGTGGTAATTTGTTACAGCGGCCCTAGGAAACTCATACAGGACAGTAACCAAAAGGCAGTGACTTCTTGTTTGTTTCTAAGTTTAGCACGTCTTTAATGTCAACTTTCATGTATGTGACTTGTGTTTGGGTAGTGTCCACTTCATTATGTTACCCTTTTACTCCTTCATTTAACATTAACTGAGCAACTAATACGTGCCAGACTCTGCAAGGTTCCAGAGCAACAAAGTGGGTAAGATAGGAGACCATGGTGAGGACAGTTTGTGAGGAAGCCAGGTACGTAAACAGACAGCTACATGAAAGCAATGCAGTAAGCTTTCTAAACATGGATAACAGAAACAAGGAGCATCTATTGCATGTGGGTGCTTACCAGGCACCTGACATTGTGCTGAGCACCTCATACACATGATCTCATTTAATCCTCACACAAACCAACGAGGGAAGGTGCTATCATGATGCCCACTTTCCGGTGGGTGAAGTTAAGAGACCAAGGGACAGCGGGACTCTAACCTGGACAGC
>NW_017731413.1:3960938-3963066 GCF_001890085.2 Hipposideros armiger
AAAAACATCTAAGGTTGCAATGCCCTTTGTGCTGCCTCATTGCCTACCTGGAACTCAGGTGTTCAGAGGCAAAGGAAATGAAAGGCCCAGAAAGCAGGGTGTGTGCCCTTTGGCCAAGAATGTGGGCACCCTAACTCGACCACTTCCTGGCTGCAGGAGCTTGGGAAGGATTTCTCATCAAAGCCCCACATCCTCATCTATAAAAGGAGCAGGTGTGTGCTGGCAGGACTGTCTCAGAGGGGCTGCTGCTGTTTAAAGGAGAAGAGGGCTAGGAAGCTCTCAGCCCAGTGCCTTCGACACAAAGTACCAAAACATGCTGGGAGGCTGACGCCTCCGAAACAGCGTCCCCTGGAGATTAAAAAAATCTGCTCAAGAGAGATCAGGTGTAGCCTACACAGCAATGGCTTTGCCAGGCTTTGCGGTGTCATCTGCAGCCCATGATCTCCTTTCGTGCTGATGACACACAGTCCTTAGCCTGATACCCAGGAGACGCGAGGAGATGGAACCGAGTCACAGGCATGGAGGCAGGACTCCTTTTCTTTGACACCTTAATTTAAAACAATGATTTTTTTTTTTTAATCTCAAAGCCACGCTTTTAGGCCCCCTGCCAGCAGGCAAGATGACTATGTTCCTTCGGAGGGCTCCAATTCCCACTGTACAACTTAGAGCCTGGGGAAAATGCAAAACAATAAACCATCTGCCAGGCGGCCAGACAGTGCAATTTGCAGAGGAGTGCTTTTACATCTTAGTAGGGCTCTGCAGCAAGGCAGGATTAATTAATTGCCACATTAAAGGAAAGCACCTTGAACATTTCAATGACATAATCATATGCAATTATGATCATATGAAGGAACATTTTATAATTAATGATGCCACCACTTCCTGAAACGTGTAATCCTTTTGTCATGAATTCCTAAGAGGTTGACAGAAGGAAGGCACTAAATATAGATCAGGAGCTGATATTTAAATCAGTTTTCAATTCACTTTTCAAAGTGAACAGTAAAACCAGAGCAGAGGCTAACCCTTATTAGGACTCCAAGTCTTTATGTCTATGAGGCTAACTATGCAGCAACAACGGAGCCACACAGACACGGTCAACAAAAGCCGGCCTGAAGTGATCACCCTAAATAGCAATAATTTTCCCCTAACAGGCCCATTAACTGCTTTTCCAGAAATGCATTAAAACGCACCCCAACGGTCCTGGCTTTGGCAACGACGATGCTATGTTATCAGTTAAAGACTGCTGACTCATCTGTGTGACTTAGAAAATGAAAATGTTTTTTTCTTTTGATTAGGGACATGTCCCACAAAGCCGCGAACCCCTATTCTAAGTCCTGACCATGTTCTAAGTCCTGACCATGTGACACTCGTTTAGTCTTCACAGCAATCCTGAGCTGGTACTACTAGGGTCCCCAATTTTATACATGAGGACACAGAAGTGCCAAATAGTTACATAACTTGCCTAAGCTTCCACTCCCCCAGGAAAAGGCCCGTTTGTGGGAACTACAAACCAGATGGGATAAACAGATTTTCTAGATTCTAACATCCATTCTGCCACTCAAGCAACTAACCATGAGGGAAGTCCCCGAACCTCCCGACATCTAATTTCTGCTGTCGGCAACGTTTTGCAGCAACTACAGATGACAATGCAGAGGGAACAAAATTTGACCCAGAGTTAACACCCAAAGGGTGTCCAGGGAAAAATACCTGTAGGACAGTTTTTCTCAAGAAACTGCACAAACTGCCTCTATTTCATTTTCCAACTTGCTTCACAGGACACTGTTATCTGCTTTCAACAATGAAATATGGAGGTGGCGCTCCACCTCCCCCCAAGACAGACTCATGGAAGGCAAGGGCTTACCTTGTCATAATAGTATCGCAGGGCTCTGCTCAGCTTATCGTAATTCATGTTTGTTTTGTTTTTTCGCAGTCCCCACAGTTTGGCCACCTCTTCTGCTTTGAGGAGCTTGAATTCACCATCGTTGGAGGTCCAGCAGATCAGATGCTCATGTTTCTGGTCCAGCAGCAACTGCAACAGGAACTGCCACAGCGTGATTGCACTCTCCATACCTGGGGAAGAAAGAGGCAGGTCAGCGCACCCGTGCAGATCCAAGTCTGGGGGGGGGGG
>NW_017731413.1:3968276-3988343 GCF_001890085.2 Hipposideros armiger
AAAAGGTTATGGCAATGGCTGAGCCAACATAGGTTCTTTTAGGTAAAATGTGTTTATATTACTATATACTCTCTGAAGACTCAATTCTCTCCTTGCTGCTTAGTTAGTTAGTTAGTTAGTAGTTAGTTAGTTAGTTAGTTAGTTAGTTAGTTAGTTTTTGAGTGTCCATTTTATGTCAAGACACCATCTGGGTATTTTGGGACACGTCAGTGAACCAAAAAGATGGAGACCACTGTCCTCAGAGAGTGTACATTCAAGGCGGAGAAGACAGGTCATAAACAACACACTTATGACTACTAAATTACATAGTATGTTGGAAAAATAGTGCTATGGAAAAATGCAATCAGAGCAGGCAAAGGGGTCACGTGAACAAGAGGAGGTCACGGCTTCCCCGAGAAGCTGAGAGTTGAGCAATTCCTTTGTTAAAAGTGATTTTCAAAATGGGTAAAATCATGGCTCTCCTATAGATAGAAAAATAAAGACATGTTCAAGATTTAATTTTACTCTTTAATCAAGGAGGGACCTAGGCAGACGTTAAAGGAGACTCTGAATAATAGAGGCGTTCCTAGATCAGGAACATTGAAATGAATGCACAAGTCAGACAAAATGGAATTTGCATACCGATCAACAAGAATTATTTTGCTATCAGTCATATATATAATTGACAGGGTTGTAAAACAGCTTCCATAAAGTCATTATCACATCATCCAGAGTTCTCTCTCTCGTCTAGACAATGCGGTTTTTCACTGAAGCACAATTATTTCCTACAATCTACAGCAGGTGAAGGAGTGAGCCATTTTTGTCTATTTAGAAGGTCACATAGTGGGTAACAGCCGATTCTGGGGACAGGCTCTGTTCAAATGCAAGTGCTGGCCCTGCCTGGCTGGGGGACTATGGGTAAGTTACTTAACCTTTCTGTGCCTCCATATGCTCATATGTAAAATGGGGATGATGATAATAAAAGTATCCCCCATACAGGGCTGATGTAAGGGTTACATGAGTTACTACTAATAACGCACTTGAACTATACCTTGTAAGTGCTAGTCAAATGCTTACTTTTTAAGCAACAGGGAAAGCTCTTCATAGAGCATGTTGTGAGATCATTTGGCCTCCACCTGGCCAGAGGCATCATTTAAATATTGTATCACTATGGTTCTCTGTTCGTTAGGCAGTGACCCCAATACAGGTTTTGAAATCTAGGGAGACTTGTCAGCTACTCAGTGACAGTTATTTATAAGGTGACTTGGAATATGTTTTTTTTTACACTGTCATCAAAAATGAAAGAACACAAATTTTTGAAAATTCTTGCAGAGGAGAACTCCCGGGCACATATCCTCTGATTCCTGCTTGAGAAACACTGGTTTAAAATGCTTAGCCTCAGGCTGTCAAGCTGTTGTGCCTCCAGCAAAGATGACTCTTGAGCGCCCACACCTCCCTCGGAGCTAGTTCTACTCCCATCACTCTTGTGCTCCTGGAGGGGGGAGGGGAGGCAAGTAGATGAGAGCTGTGGTGTCAGAAAGAGAAAAGGGTTCTAAACGGACAACCCAAGGGACAGCTAGGACAATCCTGGTTATGACTGCCGAAAATGGAGCCCAATGGGTACATTCACCGGGCCGGTCAGGACAACAGATGCAGAGGTGAGATGGGTGGAGGTGGCCCAAGAGGAAAGAACTTGGCTTCTAGACACAGAGTGGGTCAGACACTTTGATGGACTCTGAATGGTTCCTTTCCACCCTCGTTCTGTGTTTTCAACTCTTCCTGTTTTTAAAGAATGCAAAATATATCCTGGATTCATTCTTTAATCTGGATGGAGCCTCGAAGAGAAGGATGCTATAGATTGACGATATTGATCACCCAGATAATTCCCCAGGGCCCTCCTCTGTCTACTTGACAGCCGTCAGCCCACACAGCACTCCCCATCAGGTCAAGGGTACTAACCACCAATCCCCAGAGCACACTAATTCCAGTCAGGCTCATCTCCTCTGACCATGAGGGGTCTAATCCACAACCTGCACAAAAATGAAAGCTGCTCCCTTCTCAGGGGTGGAAAACAGGAACAACAATCATGAAACAGGGTAAAAGCAATAAAATGTAGTCACCATCCTGATGCTAAATCAGGTCGCTCAAAATAATCAGCACAAAGGGCAGGACAGAGAAGGTCAAAAGGCCACCCCATTCCTCCCAAATGGAAGTCATTTATATGTGCACATGTGAACACACTCATGCCAGGGGTCCTTTTACCCCTTACCATACTGCCGCGCGGTGTTAGTCATTCATTAATCTGTCTTTTCCAATTGTAACAGCCTTAGCTTTGTCTTCTCCATACATGGTGGGTATTATTTATGAAGTCTTTACCACATACCAAGCACTTTCCTGCATTATCTCATTTAATTGCCTCAACAGCCCTATGACTCAAATAGTTACTGTTCCCATTTTGCAGATGAGGAAATTGAGGCCCAACGGTGTACAAGTTAAGCCCCTAGAGAACAGTTTACTCAATGTTTGGCCAACATACCACTGAAAACTGTTGGTCACCAGTCCATGATGAGATACGTATAGAAATTGAAAGTATAGAGATTTCTAGTTGCAATTTGTCATTGTCACCACATGCAAGTATGTGATCAGTCGGCTCATCTGTTGGCACAAGCTATGGACTAGTGCAGTAGGACCACACTAAAACATGCAATATTCAAGGTTAGCTTTTCAACTGTAACCCAAAAGTGTATCAAAATCTGGAATTCACTGATTCCATAAGATGATTAAAATGTATCTATAACTTTATAGGATAAATTGTTGCAACTGGCACTAATGAAGGGTTACAGATGAACTTTTTAATGCAGCAATACTTGCTTGATTTTGGATGAAGTTTAAAAAATTAATATTCTGAGTTTGCTGAAATGTGTTTGAAAATCTCTTCCTCCATTCCTGTCAACATATCTCTGTGAGACTGGCTTCTCTCTGAGTGTAATTAAAACCAAACATAGAAACAGTTTCTATCCGTCATCCCCTATGAGGACCATTTTTGTACCCAACCTAGATTAAATCTGTTAGTCAGCAGGAAGCTCATTTGCCACCTTAAAAGTGAATCTTGATAAATATGGTGTTTGTTTACAGCGTGCTTATGGGCATTTAATATGGGGGCTCTCTCTCTATTTCATTTATAATTTTTTTGTTTGCTTACAATTACTGAAGAGCAAAACATTATCAGCATTAATAGTAATCTTCTGTACTGTCTTTACACACATTTTCAATGAATATGTTGTCTTTGTACTTACTTTCCCCATTATGTTTATTCTAATTATATTTATTGAAATACAATTTCATGCCTGTTAAATGTATAATTTAAAAAACTGCGCATTGTGTTTTAGAATCTTGGTTTTTTTATTTTCCTAGTAATTTATTTTTATTGTAGTTCATAAAATGATCCACGATATGTTGGAAATTTTAAAAAATTGGTCCCGGGCTGGCTGAGTGGCGCATTGGTTAGGAGTTGGCTTGGGACACCAGCTCTGAGCAGTAGGGTGCTGGTTCGGATCCCACATGAGGGCCAGTGACGCTGCACCCTCTACAGCTAAGATGGTGAATAACAGCTCAATCTGGAGCTGGGTTGCCGTTAGTCCCCGGCGATGGCATAGGCTGCAGTGGGGCTGGCTGGCAGCTGTCGTGAGTTACCATGATCCGCCATGAGCGGCTATCCAATGGCAGGCAACTGATCTGCCTCACCCGGGAAGAGCGCAATGATAATACCAACATGGGCCAGTGAAGCGACGTCCTCCACAGCTAGACTGAAGAACAAAAGGACAGCAACTTATCTGTTCCCCTTCCCCAATTCCCCAACGCTTTTTCCCTCCCCCAATTCCCCAACAAAATCTTTAAAAAAAAAACAAAACCGGCCCCTTTCCCCAGCTGGTTTGGGAAGCTCTGCTCTCGAATGCTGAGTCTGTGTGCACTGACCTTTGTTTTGCTGGCGGATGTCTCCCCAGCTCTTAGATCAGAGCCAGGTCACGGCAGGCACCCAACAAACATTTGTCAAACGAATGAATGCATACAAAACACTGAGGTCAGAGCGTGCCATGGCCTGTGCCCCGCACCACTCTGTACTACTGCCCCCCACCAAAAGCATGGAATGTGCATTAGGAGTAAGATTAGGCTAGCTGGAGAACGCGTTCTAGAGGAGTGAGCATGTGCCCAGCCTTATCTCAAGGGTGGGTAACATCTGAAAAGTGTGAGAGGACAGAGGCAGACGTTCCCCAAAGCAGGCAGGACAGGGGTGGGGGCAGCAATGGCAAATGCCAAAGCAGGAATCAGCCTCGGGGCCTGGAACGCAATGGACCTGCAGTTTACCCAGAGACAACCTCCCCTCTGAGCCTGAAGAACAGAAGTCGCCCAGTAGCAGGGGTTACTGTGCTCCTTCAAACTCCACCAAACCTCCAGCAACTGCTAGGCTGACAAGGGAGTTCCAGCCCAGAGCAACCAGCACTGCCTTGGCATCTGGAACCTATACCCCGAGGCAGATTCACAGTGAAGGAAATGCATCAGGGACCTTCACTTTGCACAAATCAAGGGGCACGAGTGATTTTCTGTTTCTAATTTTGGGGGGCTTTGTACAAAATAGGTTCCCCCAAATTGTTTACGCTTCAAGCCCCACAAAACCTGGACCTGCCCCTGTGGAAGTCCCTTTTCAGGTTGCCTCTTCGCGTCTACAAGTTGCTTTGCTCTTCTTGGAGGCGGGCATTGTTTATTTCTGCCACAAGGTGGCGCCAGACGTCTTAATGAAAGATGGGGCTGCACAGACTATGCAAAGCATGAGGTTTTTGCTTCTACTCTTAGAAGTCTGAATACTCACTTATTCTTCTTTCTATTGATGGCAACCTAACACTTGTCTTTGCATGTTCCTGAATTCATTTTTAAAGTTACACTGAGGTGGGAGCTGAGGGGGTAGAATTATAATCTTTGATTTTCTAAAGCTTCTATGAACTAAAGAAATTAGCCATCTTAAAAAAAAGTCAGAAATGAGAGAGGCCAAGGAAAGGAGAAAAACTCCTGCGTAAGAAATAAAGTAGGTGCTCCTGTAAGTACCTGTCTTTTTTTTGTTGTTGTTAAAACTTGCATGGTTAGAGAAATGAGGATGGATCTGAACACTTCATAATGCTCTTAAGTTCAACTCCTCTGTACCACTCATTATACGATCAGTATCCAAGAGAAAAGGCAGAAAACATTTCATTATATAAAACAAACCCTGTTCTTAAGTCAAGAAATTGGAAAACAACAATTTGTATTATATGAGGTCTACAATAACTCCTCAGCACAGAATAATTTCAAGGCATTAAGTAAATGAGGCTAACATTTGGTAATTATGCAGCCTGTACTTGAAATCTTGATTATTTTTGTGAGGTGGACATAAGATTCCTAAAATTTATTTTCAAAAGACATTTTAATTATGGTCAACCACTGCATTAAAAAATGCTTATCTGTGAGGTCAAGTTCATGTCCCTCAAAGCTCTTTTAATCTGTTTACAAATGTTTGTATTCTCATTCATTCTGTGACTATCTACAGATCGCCCATTTGTTGAAGAGCAAAGTGAACAGAAAAGAGGGAAAGTGGCCACTGCTCAGCCTATTTATTTACCCTTTATAGTTTGCAATGTTTTGCAAATACTGTTTTTCAAATAACTCTCCCATCTGAGGAAAGACAAAGATTTTTCAGGGGAAATCACTGAAGCCGCTGTAATAACAACATACCCATTTACTGTGTGTTTGACCCACACCTCTTTCTTTCTGAAACTGTGTTATCTCTGGATGAATTAGAAACAACTCTGTTGGTTCGTCGGTGACTTTTACATGAGAATTTCCTTTGGAAAAGTAAATGGATGGCTATATTAACTCCGGCTGGGAAAGTGTGTTTGAACCATTCTACTTCCTCCTACGTGGCGTCTAGTCGTGCCATTTCCTATCCAACCACACCACTGCACAACCCAGCCCTCTCTTACCCACATGGAGATGAGATGCGAAAGCACCTCTTCTTACTATAGGCTGCCTCACATGGTGCCTCTTTGATCCCTCATTTGGCAACATCCCAAAGCTTCCTAACATTCCTGGTACAGTGTTTGTTCTTCCTGAGCTAGCAGAAGGAGAAGTGGTGATCAAGCCACATGTTAAATAAATAACTGGTTGTCCCAGAAGCATACACCTATTACTCTGTACCTCAAAGAAGCAAGTCAATTTGACGAAGATGGTGAATGGGAAAAGCACAGCACAGTGCCCTGTACAGGATAAGCCTTCAGCAAAGCTATGTGTTGCTTTCACTGACGCCTTCTGTGAAGCCTTCAACATGGCTTCCACAAAGGGAGTTATTTGTTATTGTCAGCCACCATTTCATTAGCATCAACCAGCAATTCCAACGCAGCACCTGGTGAGCAACGGGCATTCCATGAATGTACAGTGAATCTCAATTTCCTCACGTTTGTCATTTACCCTTGATCTTAATTTCTGTACTACTGAGATGGGGATTGTAATGTCTGTCTGCAGACTCTTCTATAATGTATCAAAGAGCCTAGGCACAGAATAATTTCCTTTTTCTCTCCCCCCCCCCCAGGAGAAGGGTAGGCTACTTCTCCAGTGTCTTCTGACTGCCTGAACCCTGCATTTCCCCACATCGGGGAGCCACACAAGCACACAGAGTGTGCGATCTATAGTCTTCAACATACACATTTCCATTTAATCTCTTCTCTGAAAGCATCAGATACAATTTTATTGGGCAGTTAAAGGAACACAAGTTTGCTAGATCAAAGCAGCCAACTGGTCACCCAGCCTTCCCAAAGGGAGGCTGTAGTTCATTATAGCCACTCGGTTAACCACATCCACCTCCCTCGTATATCAACATGCCCAGGAAACAGATTTAGAAGTCCTGAGCACTGCAGGGAAAATCTTCCCAGGTAACCAATTGTATGTATTAAAAAGCAGACCATGTGTTGAAAGATGATTAGGGCTGTAAACATCAGAGGTTCCTACAATCTGGGACAGCGCCCAGCCCCCCCCCCCAGCCCCCCAATAGAGTCTCACATATAAGAACAGGCTCTGCTGACCATGCTTTTTCTTTCAACAGATGTGTTACTCCTTCCCAGACATTTCTGGACTAAAACCCAAACATTCACTTTCTTTGCAATTGTTTTTGTTGACTGTGTTGTTGGTGTGTGCGTTGGGATTCTGGCCTGAAGCACGTCGCCCTTCAATTCTCATACTTGGTTCTCATACTGAACATTCGGCTTCCTCTTCTGCAGGTTGCAGGCAGGAAACTGGAAAATGGGCCACAGGAAACCTGGCCTCCTACATCTGTCCCACTTTGTAATTGCAGCTCTGGTTTCATTTTGCCTTGTGTGTCAGTTCTGTTTTAACCCTCAACACGACAGCCAAACCCTGCTTTCTCAAAGAACACTGTTATTCTTATTGCCCAAGAAATCTCATGGAGGCTTTTTTTCCTCCCCAGAGTAATTAGGCCTTTGAATTAAACAGGGGGGAAAATACTAAACAATTCTAAGCACTTTTTAAAAACTTCTAAGTACTTTAATGTTAACCAAAATACCAAGCAAATTCTCCTAACAGTAGTCATTTGAATCAAAAGAGTATGGAACTAAAAAAAAAAAAAATGATTTGATCGATGTGATAAGGCGACCCATAAGTCCCCAGGGAAAATGCAAGACTATTTCATAATACTGTACACAGAAGAAGTTATTTTAGATAAATATGATTACTAGTGGTCCAAGACTACCGGACGACTTTTAACTTAACGAGGCTTTGAAAAACAACATAAGAAAATATGCTATAATCATACCTCCTTATAATCTCTCTCATTCTGATACTGTCTCAAATTGTTTCTTATACACATCACTATATGAAATTGTTGGTTTTATGGGTCAAAAACAGTCAAATACCAGCAGTCTCATACAGACAGCCTAAAGCATATAGTCACACAGAGAACAGACACATATGCACATGTATATACACATAATCACATCCCCAGGGCAGTATCTTCTACCTGTGTTTGGGCCACAGATTCTTTTGAGAATCTAAAATTTTCTAGGGGAAAAAAAAGATGTACTCATATAAAACATACTTCATTTCAGCAGGGTTTATAGAACCCTAAAGGTAATGTATAAATCTCAAATAAAGAGCCTCATTCTAAAGGAAATGCTAGCTACACTGCCCCCCCCCACCCAGCAATACTGTGAGTCCATGGAATCCTCAAGAATAGGGCTCATACCCCTCCCCCCAAAAAATCCGTTACTGCTTTACATAGGAGCTTTTCTTTTTTTTATTGCTAACATTTAATGCTCATTTATTATATACCAGGCATTGTGCTGAGTGCTTTATATGTGTTGTCTAAATTTAATACTTCATGAGGAAGTCGTGACTTAAGGTGAACTAAGATGCTTTTGGCCACAAGAGTGATATGAGCAGAGACTCCTACCCAGGTTCTTCATCACCACACCTAGTCCCTTTAGCGCAGGCCTCCTCTCTCATATGCACACCTCGCTGCTGCTAAGAGGAAAGTCTCATTTTAACCCAGAGGGTGATACAACATTCGCACTAGGAATCCCATCAGGAAATGTCCTTGTTTATGTCTGGCTTTGCCTCATCTGTGACTCCAGCGGTTCCAATAGGTTCTGTTTTAAGCAAGGAACTTTGAACCCGTCCCACCATCATTTTGTTTTTAAACCAATTTCCCTTTTTAAACGATCTGTATATTGGTTTAGCTATGCTCCGGGTGCACCTAACATTAAATAATCGAGGCTGGCTCTCGATTATGAAGACGAGATGTATGGACAGGAGCTGTACCTTTGGTAACTTCTGTCCCCCTCGGCACGACAGATGCATCCCCCCAGCTCAGTGTTTGCACACAGGATGGCGAAACGAAAGGATGAAAGTCAGAAGTGAGACAGAAGTGATCTAGTCTGGCCCCAGAGAGGGGCCCAACACCTGTGCACATTTCACATAACAATGAAATGAATCACGAGAAAGACTTCATGTGTGAACAGGGACAGACTGGGAACCCCACTGATTGCACATGATGGTACCTAGTGTGGCCCCTAGCACCTAGCAGGGGCTCAAAATTTTTCCTTTGAAAACAAACACCTCTGAGGAAGCCCTGTTTCAGGTTCTCAAAAAGCAGCATTTGGGATTTCACGGAGGATCATGACTTGCAAATGAAAAACACACACACAAAAAAACAAAAAACCATGCTGCTTTGCATTCAGTAAAACTCACTTAAAATCTTGCTAACTGTCCTTTGTGCTTCAATGGAAAGAGCTCCCCTATTTCCAGAGGATACATTCCCCCCATACTACCCTTGATTCTTTTACTTCATAGGCCTTTGAATGGAAAATCCATTACCGAAATTTTTGTACTTTAATATTAATAAAATTTGATCCTGTACACAGAGGAAAATGGTCAAACATGTAAATTCTCATCACAGCCCCAGCCTTGAAGAGTTGGATGATCTCAGGCAGGGATGTAAGCTTCTCTACGTTTCAACTTCTTTATCTGTAAAACAAGGCTATGGCTCACCCTACCCCCCCACCACACACGAGTGTTATCAAACTAAAAGAATTTTTACGATTAAAAGTATTTTGAAAGTAAAACATCTAAGTTATCTTTTAGATCAATACATTGCGCAAATGATCTCTAAAATCAGAAGGGAATATTGCCTTCAGCTTCAATAAAGCCTCAACAGAGATATTTTTAAAATCTGCGTTGTCTTAACATCAGAAAATGTTTATTTGCTTCGGTACCATGTTAAAATAGTTTTAGGAAATTTGAAACTAAAGGAAATCTTACATACCACTTCCACTAGAATGAAACCGCCATCTTTCAGATAAACTTGAAAGCTGTTCTGTGCTAAATAATAAGTTGGTGAAAGCCAAAAGCATCTACCCAGTATTAGTAAGAAGGCTTTTGCATGATACAAAATGATGGTGGTTTTTCCACATCCAGAAACTAAAACATTTCCTGCCAGAGCATCCTCCAAACTCTTCTATTGTGTTGAAACTGTAAAATCTTTCTAAATCAGGACTTCCTCCTATTATGCTTTAGAGGCGTCTTTCTGGGAAGGGTAGCTCCAAGGCAAAAGGTAGGAATTCCTGCAGCACCACCCAGTGGAAACATTAGAAAAAAAAAAAAAAAGGGCAAGATAAAGCATGTTTAAGAAACTTCTGGTCTTAGCTCTTCTAATTAAAAATCTGGACACTGCTTTTCTTCCATCAATGGCAACCAGCATTGCTTCACAATGGCGCTCTCCTTCCTCAGGCTGATCCTTAAAGGCCGTCCATGTAAATGACAGCCACGGTCACGCCTGCCCTGCCTCTCTCACACATGTGCACACACGCTGGGCCGACACCAGGGTCAGGGAGGAAAGCGTCCTGGGGGGGTCAGGTGTGGGCTGGGACAGGATCCCTTCCTCTCCGAAGGATCCCCAAGGGACCCTGGGGACCCGGAAATCTGCACAGCTGTGCTCGCATCCCAGTCGTGCTGCAGGGTTGGGCATTTCCTGACAGAAAGGTAACCATCTGTGCACCTCCCCCTTCCCCTGGCCCACCTCCAACATCTGCACAGCAATGCTACCTCCCCAGTTCCACCCTGGGGAAAGGTACAGAGCCTTTCCTCCCCTCATGGCCCGTATCTCCTGCCCCCCGACCCCCCGCCCCAAAACTCCCACCAGTATGAGCACTGTTTCTGCCACCCCAGGTCCCACAGCCTCTCCACAGGTCCACTCAGCGGGTCTCTAGTTCATTCACTGCCATCAGAACCTGTCTCTCATCACATGACACATCAGGCTGCTAACCTCAGGGATGGAACAGAGCAACAGGAATCCTGACCCTCTCCTTCTAGCTTTCCTTCTCAGAAAGCCCTGGCAGTGGCTTAAAAGAGGGAGAGAAGCCATATCTTCCCAGAGAAACTGGGAACTCTCTTGTCATCTATCAAACTTAAAATAATAAAGTACCATTTCTTCCATCATTTCTGAATGGTTAAGTCACTAAAGAAAACTGTCCCCAACATGAGCATTCCTGGGGAAGTCATCTTTCCCTCTTTCTGGAGTAAATCCACTTTATATGTCTTTTTAAAATAGCATACAGATACACAAAATGATGCTAGTTAGCTGATCTTGACATTGTTTTGATGTATATGATCAGTGTTAAAACTTTATAATATAGCATCTTTGAACTGCTAATTTACAGACGGCTAATAGTATTATAAACCTTTTTCTGAAATTTAACAGGTGCCAAAATATGTTGGTTCCTGGTAACGTCGAGATTTAGCTGGATAATATCAACATTAGCTCATCTTTGGGTTCTACTATACAGAGTATTCTTGCAAAAATAGTTATGAGTTTCGGGCATCAGTAACATCTTCTTTAGAGCTTTTTCAGAAGTACAAAGAGCTACCTTACAGGGGTGGTTACCTAACAAGGAACTGGACTCTTGCAAGTTTCTAGACTCTGGTCACTCTAGCTTCACTGCTTTTCTTTGGTGCTCTTCTCAGCAAAACTCTTGTTTAAGGTTTAGGAAATGCAAATTCTAGGTATAAACATGTATACATAAATCTGGTATGATAATATATTCACTTTGGAAGGGGTCTATAAAAAACAGTGACTCTGCAGTCTTCAAAATATCATCACCTGCTCATGTGGTGGACATCTGTGAGGGATCTTAGCTGCATCTGAAGTCATGAAGGTAGTAACTACCCCTTTTATAGCTTTACTCTCTCCACATGCATATGTTTCTCTTATATTTTTGTACATGGATATCAAGTCTAGCTACATGTGATGATTATAGTGCCGAATGCCGAGTTTCTTCTAAATGTAAACAAGGTCTTCTAATAAAGTCCTTTTTAACAGGAAGCAAAAATATAAGGGCGTGAAGGTAAAATGGCAAGCAAAAGGCATCTCATTTTTCACCGAATGTCTATTTAAAATCAAGCCTAACCTATAGGCAAGCTCCATTAAGTGGAACACATTTAAAATGTCTTGAGTGCAGTTATTTCTAAGAAAACTGCTGCAAAAGTAGACAGTAATTTCAAAATTAATCTCCTAATGCCTTACACTTAAAACCTATTTTTTATTAACCCCCAAAATGCACTGAATAAATGACTAAAATGACAAAACTGTCATCAAGTGGAAGATTGATGGTTCATTCATTTGGGTCAGGATGATGGTGCTGTATACACACATTTCCTTCAAGAGGCACCAAAGGCACAAGAGAATTGCTGTTGGTGGCATAAGCATCAAATGTCGGATACATGGCCCAAACTGTCCTTGTGGCCCCGAATTTCCATTGAGTCTACCATCTACTAACCTGGCTCAGCCCTGTTCGAAAAGACATACAACTTTTTACTCTCCGTACTACTTGTCCAATAACTGTTCAACATAATTGTATTAACCAGTACAAAATAACAGGCAGGTCCCGCTGCAGATGATCTTTCTTCCCTTGCTAAAGAAAGTCATTCTATAGTCTAATCACCTGGTGCCTGCATGATCCTCTAAGCCAAGGTCTTAAAGTTTCTAAAAGACAAATTAGTAGGTCTTCATATTTGGGTTAAAAAAAAAAAAAAAAAAAAAGCAAAGGATGTGGCCAAGCCTGGAGGGGGAGGCCGTTGTTGTGGTTCAGCTCTGATTTGAATCAAAGCAGTGCAACACTCATATGTGCGAACAGGGACTCCAGGCTTTTGAGAACTCCAGTACACTTGGGTCACTTTGTGTGATTCAAGACATCTGACAGCACATATTTTGGTAATGAAAGTAATTCCCTTTAAGACATTTTTAACTCTTCAAGATTACTCGCCTTATCCAAGTCGAAATAAATGCAGAATTGAACATCAGTGCTAAAACGCCTAGGTAAACGAGGCACCATCAAGGAATGTCAAGTGCTGCTGACTGAGCGACACTTCTGTTTTTGCCTCCACTCTCAAAGACGACGTCGGCCCATCCATAGGCATGTCAGCCCACCACTAGATGCTCGGCACAGATGTGATGGCATCTCTCTGCCTGGGGTTTAATCAGTTCCAACCCTGACTCAGAAGGTCACCTGGAGCATTTGGAGATGTTTGTTCTGAAATGCTTTTTAAAAAAGCAGTGCTCTACCACCCAACACCCTCTGGTCTAAATGATCACTATCTGAGACGTGGAAAACAGGCAGGGACATTAGCAGAAATCGCTTCTCTACCGATACTCATGAACTCTAGATTCCAGGGGATTTCAAAATGCAAGACCGTACAAGAAGATTGAGGCGCCGTCTCTCCAGACAGTCTTCCAAATAATATTAAATGGTTGGGTCCCTTCTTAAATGTTATCAGGGCTTGCTGAAATTATCAGGAACCTCAGCTTTCTCTTCTCCTGAAAATTATATAAATAAATCCAAGTTCTCCCCTGAGTTCTCACAGTGAAACAATGATTCTTTGGGGGTGGAGAAGCTTAGCTAACACTCTTTTATGCTCCCATCATCTGTACAGAGCTAGGGCTGGAATCCTACAGGAGAAGAGTGACTCTGTATAGAGATGGAGGTAAAAACTGAGGTTACATATTATCCCCCTCTCTTAGCCTCAGACATCCCTGTTGTTACCTACATGGATGGAGGCATACCCCGATCCATATAGACACACATACACCCACTCCTCATCGGCTGCCATTGTCTTTCATTTTCATATGAACTCCCATCAGGGCTTACATTTTTGGCTCTAAAGGCAAACCTTCCAAACTACATAAAGAGACAGTGGGGAAGTTACATTGCCCGTTCACTGAATATTAACCCGAGAAGTGCTCTTCTTAACTGTTACCATCTCTTGCTTACGAGAGTATCCTGATCTTTCCAGGTTCACTGTCATCCTTCTGAGGATGGTGAGAACTTACAGGTGCAGACAGTGTGGGGGAATTCCTGCAGTTACCCAGGAGCAGCACATCCTGGAACGAATTCCAGGGCTTGTTTGGTTGTTGTTGTTTTAATCTCTCTCTCTCTCTCTCTGCTGACAACTAAATGCAGGGGGGAAAATCTCCTTAATCATACATTCTGGTTAGTCAAGATTTGATTATCAACCTGCCCCTTGGCAAAACCCCAGCTGAAATTAACAGCAGATCTGGCCCTCCTGCTCCAAAAAAACAATTTAGGTAGTCATTCATCTTTTCATAATCACACAGGCAGAGTCTTTTATTATTTTTAGACTCAATCAGAAGCGTTATTCATTAATTACAGAAAGTAACAGAGAGACGCTACACACACAGGTGTTAGTATACATGAAGTAGGACTTTTAACTGTGAATAGTATGGAATTCAGCCCAAGGGAACTATAAAAACTTGATCAATTGAAGTCTTGATAAAGGCCTAATGATTGCTGTAAAACGATTAATTTTAACGTGGAAAGAACTTTACAATGAGATTCTTTCAAGCTGTACTATCCTATGAATTTCTTAATTATTAACCAACCATTCTTAGTGTGACGCTGATATCAACAATAGGCCTAAAGTTTGTCCTCTTGGATATTTAACAAACTAACCTGATTTCTGGACATCTATTTCTATTACGAGTCTGGACAAAAACTCTGGAAAACGATATGTCCTCTACAGAGAATCTTCTTGGCTATCTTTATGGGTTAACCGAGAGATATGCCTGTTATTAATCCAAATAACTTACTGTCTAGGAAAGAGTTGGATTTATGCATGTCAACAAAGTGCTTTGTCAAATCCAATAGCAAAAGGTGTGTGGGGGGGGTTGGGGGGCTATACTGACAAGTTTTTCCCTCCTCAGATTATTTTTAATTCAATGAGTGCTAGGCTTTGTATAAAGTGCTGGGATAAATACAAGGATGAGAAAAACAGATGCAGGCCCAGAGGGAGCTTACAGACTGATGTGCACAACAGACACGAAACACATCACGGCGCATAACACACGCAGGTATCCCTCACTATCTGAATCTAATGGATTCAAGAGTTTGGACAGTGAGGGATAATAAGGGCTATTGTGCTACTTGGTTCCGGAAGTTTGGATAAAGAGTCTTAATGAATATACTAAGGGACACCAGCCCTATCTCTAGAAATCTGTATCTGAAACTGTTCAGTACTGACGTTTGGATGGTAAGAATTTGGAGAGGGAGAATTCAGGTAATGAGGAAACTTAGAAATAAAGCCTATGACAAGGGCTCCGAAGACCCAGGACAGGTGACAGTGGGCTCGCTAGTCTGGGGGACCAACCAGCAAAGGCTTCCTCAGGGAAGAGATGGTTGACCTGGGACCTGAAGGATGACTACAGATTGGCTAGGCAAAGCAGAGTGAGGAAAGCTAATGGGAGTAGGGGTCGGAGAGAGGAATTTCTAGGAGAGAGAACAGCACTGGGCAAGGCCCAGCTGTCAAAGGGCACATTACACATTTGAGGAACTGAGGAAAGGCCAGTGTCACAGCTTGCAGTGCATGCTAAGGATTTTCGTCTATATCCTAGCTGAAGGCACCGGGAGATTTTAAGCAGAGGAGTGACATGGTCAGTCCTGAGTTTAAAGGGTTGCTCTAGCTTGTGGGTGGAGAAGGGAATTGGAGGGGCCAGGGGGAACATGGGACCTATGAGATACCACAGTCAAGGACGGGGATCATTTTCAAAGACTAGCCTAGCAGGAGGAAGGAGTCAGGACTTAACCATAAGGTGATGAAAACCTTATCTAGGCCTACTCAGCACTCAACCCAGAGACAGTCATTCATGTCCCCAACAATGAAGCAGTTGTGGGTCATTAGAAATAAGTGGTGCTTGTCACAAACCTCAAAAAAGGCATGAAAAGTAAGCACAGCAGCTAATACCGACATTCCCTCAGCCATTCCTTATTTAATAAGGGGCCAAAATGGGACCCAAGGGGAAACGTATGGGGAACCCCCTTCCCATCACAAAACAGTCCGTTTACATTGCTGTGTATGTCTAAAAGTCAGCTGTTTGGGGATGACGCAAAATTTACATTACACTTTCACAGCTCTTAGAAGAATTCAAATTCTTTACTCCAAAAAAGTAATACAATAGGACTTTTGCCTTGAAAGTCTTCTAATTCACATTACCATCCAGCCGGGGAAACTGAGGCTGGGACGGTTAAGTGATATCCTCTCAATACATTTGGTTGTAAGGGAATCTACTTTTTCCTACAGCATATATATTACTTTTGTTTAGCTTAAGTGATATCAAATAACACAGAAGAGACTTTTCCTCTTGTCGTATGAGAAAATCCATACATTCTCATGATTTATTTTTAACCACGCAGATTAAAAAAAAATACTGCATTATTTTACCAAGGTGTTCTGGGGTTTAATAACCTCCATGGTAGAATCATGAGATTGCCATAATATAATTTTATAAAAATATAGCCAGAGAATGTTTTGGGGTGATGGAAATAGTCTCTGCTTGGAGGGAAGGGGTGGAGGTTACACAGGTATATATGTCAACATTCAAAATCTGTGCATTTTCATGTATATAATGTAAATAATACCACGACTTTTTAAAAAGCACCAATGGTCTCAGATCCCTTCTTCTGTTGCTTGCAGTAAAAGACCTCTAACCTCATCAGTCTAAGGGAAGGCATCAGAGCAGTGTGTTTTATACCTACCCATCACTCCCAGATTTATGCATGGAAAATTAAGAACTGTGCTTAGATATGTTGGCTTTAGAAATACTTATGATAATATGTGCTTTCAAACCTTTTTCAGAGCATGTGTGTGATTAAATTCATTTTAGTCCAATTCAAATCAGACCAAATTAGCATAACCATCATCTTAATTTCTTTAATATACAAATAAATCTCACAGCCAAATTAGAAAATAATCCCATTCAATTTTTAGAATAATTTAATAATTACTTTGCAGGAAATGTAAATTAAAACACATAAAGTAGTCAATGAGCTAATTGACTAGTGGCAATTCAAACCGAATTCCAATTTACTGAAATGGCAAGTTCAAAGTATATTTTTAAACTGTTGACATATATGTAAATTTCCAGTAATGGATGTAAGGCCATTTTTATTTTGGTTGTGGAGAGGAATATGGGGAGTCAAATTTCTGCACAGGATGGTTACTTAAAAAACTAAATGACCTACCATTTTAGAAGGCCTTTATGATTTGTTAGCAGAAGGTTACACACACACATGCTGACAATTCAATTCACTGGGGCGGCAAAATCAGAGTTTTCATGGTCTCACCGCCATGGTTTCAACCCAAAAGCTGAATGACTGCGATTCAAACTGGCCATGGGCAAGAGCAATATTGAGCTGAAAATCCACTGAAAATACCAATTTCAAAGTCTGAAAATTCTATTGCTGTAAAATGAAACAGTACTAAGGAAGGGCTGTCACAGTGTGCAGGAGGCACCTTCCTCCCTGAGTTAGATCTACGAGTTAAGTTCCAAGGTGTATTTTCAGTTTAACCTAGTTTCTCTTCTTTCATCATTGAACATTCTATTTTGATGTGTAGTGCCCTGGACTTCCTGTTACTACATCTTGATATTCTCCTGCAAATCATGACTCATTCTTAAATCATAGAGAAACTCATCAAAATCCCAAATTTCACACCACATGTGAGTTAGTCTTTCAAGAGGGCAGCATTCTTAGAGCATTACTTGGAGCCACAGAGACAAAAACACTGAACAAGTCCGTGTAGAAATTGTGTCAATCTACTATTGAGTCAACACATTTATTAGATCAATAAGTACAAGCTCTATGTGTGGTAATTTTGGTCGTTGTACTAGTCATTAACATGTGTTACATGATATGTTAAGTGGAAATTAAGTTCCAAAACAGGAAGTACAGTGTGATTCCAATTAAAAATGTTATGCGTGTGCATGTGCGTCTGTATGTATACAGACGCACATGCGTTTTTAAAAAACCAGAAAAATATACACCAAAATGCTAACAGTGGGATTATGGGAGATGTTTATTTTTTTTTTCTCTGTGGTTGTCTGAGTCTTCCTGAGGTAATTCACAGTAATATTTTTATAACAGAGAAAAACCCACTAACCTTTAGAAAATTTTGTCATGCTAGTCTGATCTCAAATGTGTTATAAATCAATCTACGAAGGCAAAGAGGAATTATGGATAACTAGGACGTAAAAAACTCTTTTCTGAAACATTGAAAAATCTGACTGGAGTGGGATCCTTCATTCAAATGACCTGGGCTGCTCACGTGGATGTGTAGGTTCAGGCCCTTAAGGGGCAGAAGCCAGCTGCCTGCAGCCAGGGCAGAGCCTGAACGGACAGAACCAATTTCTTTTAAAGTTTAATGAGGAACCCAGGTCTGGGAAACATAGAGATGGCTGGATCATTCCCTAGGGCTGCAAGGGAGCAAAGCCATTAATTAGTAAGCAGTAACTCACCATCAGTGAGAAAAGACTCTACGCCAGGAAGTCACATTCTTGGGTACTTTTTTTTAAGTGTTTTGGGTTTGTCAATTGGTAATGCTGTGCAATTATACTGGTTTTTGAATCAGACAGATATGTAAATATAATCAGGTAGCCCAGAACACACAACATCCAGTATCTGACAGCTAAGAAAGGAATATTTTCATTTATATGCACTACCTGGAAGTCCTTCAAAACCAATTTCAGGAAAAGATTCAAGTTCCAAAAGGTTATTACAAATATAAATTTCAATATATGATCTCAGAGTTATATTTACTGTATACTAGAAGTTTCAAATTATTAATTTTTTTAAAATAAGAAAAAGAGGAGGTCTTTAGCAAAATGTTTAGGAAACTTCACAATTCAAATGGGGCTGAAAAAAAAAATCACTGCTCTCCCCTACCTGGGCTATTGCCATTCTATCTGAAAGGCATTAGTACCAAGTGAGTTAGGTTCAGAGATGGTCTAATTCAGCTCAAGAAAGTATACCATCACAATGGCATCATTTAAATGTCCTGCTATTGGACATTACTGACCAAAAAGAGAGAAATGGAGAGAAAATCCATGCATACTGTGTTATATATGTGGCAGAAAAGTATAACTGATGACTTTCAAATGTCCCATTCATTGAACAAATGCAAGTAAGAGAGTAACCATCATTAATGTAAACAAAAGTTGCTTAATCTGGGCACCAGTGACATTTGCGGCTGGAAAATTTGGGGGGGGGGGCTACCCTATGTAATGTTGGATGTGTAGCAGTATCCTTGACCTCTATCCACTAGATGCCAATTGCATCCCCTCTGGTTATGACAACCAAAATGTCTCCAGAAACTGTCAAACACCCCCTGAGAGGTAAAATTACTCCCAGGTGAGAACTAGCCAAATAACAACTTATTGGAATGAAGACTTCCAATCACCTCCTTTTTATTTGAAGGAAATGTAGTCTTGAAAGGAGAATATTTACAACTTCCCTCTTTAAGGAATGCTCAAGAGGAATGCTGTGAGTTTGTGCAGCTTTTTTTTCGTATTTATTATAAGCGCTATTATCCCACTCACAGCTTTCAATGCAATAATTTATTGAGCATCTACTCTGTGCCTGTACTCAGGACACCCTGTACTCATGTTCACTGACTCACACCCTGGTCAGGCTGGTTGGGCTGTTTTTAGGACACGCTTTGCCACCATAAAAGAAATACCAACACCACGGAAACCCTCAAGAGAGCAGTATGTCCTTGTCAATAAAGGAGCCCTACAGTTCCAATCAGGTTCCTTCCAATTCTTGACCCTTTTTATCAACTATACATTTCCATCATTTGAAGGTTTTAGAAAAAAAAAAAAAGCCAGACGGTCTTGCTATATTTGGCATAGAAAGACCATCAGGGGTTTTTGCAGGCAGGATCATTACTGGAAACTCTAAAAACACTTATGGACAGTATTCTTAACTGTCTGACCCACGTGCCCTAACACAATTTGTAATTTTATAATCCCCATAAATTGAAACTCATAACTGACCTTTCCCAAATAAATGTGTGTCAGAGAGAGAGAAAAGAGAGAGAGATCAGAGGGTATTTTGTTTGGCAAGAAGGCAATGAGGCTCAGAAATCGATTTGAGCTCATTAAATAGATGCCTGGAACATGCTTGGTTTCTCATCTCTCCAGCTGCCCCCCCC
>NW_017731413.1:3995628-4002540 GCF_001890085.2 Hipposideros armiger
TGCAGCCTACGCCATCGCCAGCAACTCACGGCAGCCCAGCTCCAGGTTGAGCTGTTGTTCAGCATCTTAGCTGTAGAGGGCAGTGTCACTGGCCCTCATGTGTGGGATCCGAACCGGGGCCCTCTGGCATCCCAAGTCAGCTCTTAACCAACACGCCACTTGCCCGGTCCCTTGGACCATCTTTTTTGCCCTCCGACTGGCCATCCCTATGCCAAGGATGGCAAGCTATAGCCCACAGGGCCGATCACCTGTTTCTATATGACTTTTGAGTGAAGAATTAATTTTTTTCTTTTAAAAAAAATTTTTAATTGTGGTAAAAACATAACATGAAATTTACCATCGTAATCGTTTTTAAGTATACGATACAGTAACATGTTAAGTACATACACATTGACTTTGTGCAACTGATCTGTAGAACTTTTGCATCTTGTAAAACTGGAACTCTAGACCCATTAAACACAACTCCCCATTTCCCCTCGCCCCAGCCCCTGGCAACCACCACTTTACTTTCTGTTTCTATGAATTTGACTGGCTCGTTTCACTTCGCACAATGTCCTCAAGGTTCACCCGTGTTATATCACATGGCCAGATTTCCTTCCTTTTCAAGGCTGAATAATATTCCATTGTACGTATATACCACTTTTTTTTTAACCATTCATCTGTGGATGGACATCTGGGTTGCTACCACCTCTTGGTTATTGTGAACAATAAGAATTTACATTTTTAAACGGTTGAACACAAATCAAAGGAAGAATAATATTTTGTAACATGCAAAAATTACATGAAATTCAATTTTCAGTGTCCATAAATAAAGCTTAATTGGCACACAGCCACGCTTGTTCACTTACACATTGTCTGATGCTGCTTTTGCATTACAAGTGTTGAACAGTTGTGACAGAGACCGTGTGGTCTCTAAAATTGAAAATATTTACTTTTGGCTCTTTACAGAAAAAGTTTGTCAACCCCTGGCGTAGACCATCTGAGACAAATGAGATTCTGCCCTGTTTTTTGCTGTGGTTTAAACTGCCTTTTTCTTTCTTATTCCAGAGAAAGCCCTTCTTTGCCATATTGGGTAAAAACCTTAGTGTCTTTAACAAACTTCACATCCAGGACCTTCATCTTCAAAGGGAATCAAGTCATCATGCTTCATTTAATTCCTCTCATTTGGTCTTCCAATGAGGTGGAGAATAGCTAGCTCCAGCTGTCCCAGTCCCTGAGACAGCCTTTCAAGCCTTTCTCTGGTCTCTGAACAGACTTGGGCCTTTGTTTCTGATGGCTCCCATCCCTGGTGACATATCAGAACCACTCGTACCGGTCCTCACCCTGAAATTCTGAGGTTGACTCCAGGAATCTGTATTTCTCCAAAGCTCCACACATGAAACCCTTCTCATGAAACTCTTGCAAGTGTCTTGCTCATCTTTTAGACTCAGCTCAAACCCCGCCTCTTCCAAGGAGCCTTCCAAGACCCACCAGATGAAGTACATGGCCCATTTCTCCTGCCACCCTCACAGCACAGTGTTTGCACTTTATGGCTTAGCATTATTTATATGACTGTCATTCCCCCATGCATCCCTTATCTATATCCCTAATGCCTGACAAAACTAATATTTTTGTATAATAGGTCCTTGATTATACTAGCACAGTAATATTGCACTGTGTTTTCTATGTTAACAATTAATACACACCACAACATTTATAATTGTCATTAGTTCAGTTTTTAATATACCCAGATCTCAAAAAAAAAATGACAGTGGTCTATGCCTTTCTCAACTTTGAGAGGCCCAACCTGCAGCGAAGACCAGAATCTTGGTGACACAATTTTCTTGAAACATCTGCAAGTGAATTGACTTATAATGGAAAACATTCCTTTCTCAAAGTGACTGAAATGCTTGCCTCTCCTGTCCAGAGGACTCTAAGGTAACCAGGAGGCCAAATTAACATTTGAGAATTTGCTGCTTGGCGATCAACAATGAAAGCACCGTGAGGTGAATAACATCATGGAGGTCCTCTCCGGAAACCAGAAAGTGCCCGTTTCCCACATACAGTGTCCCCCACTCTACATTCTGCAGATGGTCAAGCCAAGGATGGCCTTTCTCTTTGTACTTAATTTCTGACCACACCCTGTTCTACCTGAACCTTCTTTCTTTAGACATTAAACTCCAGTCAAGTAGCTATTCCAGGAGACCTTGAAAATGTCTGTTGTTTCCCATCACATGCGAATTTAATTTATTCAGCTTAGTTTTCTGAGAGATAACTTACTTCCAAGCCCCAGATTGAACCTTCCTCTAGGCCCCACACACTCCCAACATGACATGGTACAAACAGACACTATGCCTGACCTTGAGGATTTACCAAACTAAAATAATCGGTTAAACCAAGAAATCTGTCCTAAACAGATACATTGGAAACAGCATGGTTTGGTGGAGAAAACAGATTCAACAGCCTAGGTTCTCATTCCAGCCCTGTCACCATTCATTCATTCATTCATTCATTCATTCATTCATCAGATATGTACCGTATTTGCCGGCGTATAAGACGACTCGGCGTATAAGACGACCCCCTAACATTTCCACTCAAAATACAGAGTTTGTTATATGGTCGGCTGTGTGCGATTTTGCNCCGGGAAAGAAAAACCTGTAAGTTCGAAATCCAAAATGGCCAAAGTGACTTCAAAGTTTTCAAGACGCTACCCTGAAAAAGTTCGTCAGGCGGCTGCACCTCGAAGTAAATAACACCGTAACTTTTCTCCCTCTCCTGCGCAGGGCTCGCCCGGCTGACAGTGGCTGCACAAAACCCCTCCTGTGCCGAGCAGCGGAAACTCCTAATGAGATTAGTTGGTGTGTGTGCAGACATTACTTAGCAATGACTAAAGGGGCTCTCTCTTCCTGCAGCAGCCAGTGGAAAATTCAGGGAACTTTTTCCCCCTGCAGCAGCAGAATCCCTTTAACCCTCTCCCCAGCCAACTCCAAAAACAACTCAGCCTCCCCCAGCCCCCCTCTCCCGGATGGGGTGCTGGGGGGAGTTAAAGACTGGCCAGAGGCTCCAAAAGTGGGAGGGTGGGAGGGGGCCAGAGGGAAAGGGGCGGGGGACCCCTCCAACACTACAAAGGAAACTGTAAAAGGCACAAATACATAAACCTGAGAAGGAGCAAACCACAGTTTCTTTGTGAGCTCCTCTAGTGAGTCATTTTCAAGATGCTGTCTGCTGCCAGTTTCAAAGCGGAAGCGCATGGCAATTAGTCTTGCAGTTTCCAGACAAGCCAGAAACTCTCCCGACACTCGTTTTATTTTTTTATTTTTTTCGAAAAAGCCCCTTTTGCAGTTTCTGAAATAACATTTCTTGTTCCCACCCCCACCAGCCGCCTAACTGCAGCTTGTCCTCAGGATGATTCAGTTCAAAAAACATAACAAAACCGAGACCTCTAATGTTTCTTTTTTAACCCTCCAAAAATTTAATTTCCCCCTCCCCAAAAAGTTACAGTAGCATTACAGGCCAGCACTCCGCTGGAAGCTGAGGAGCCCCTTCCTAAAGGGCTGGGGAGCGACACCATCTCCTGCCGGGTCCTTCTCCAAAACCGGTAAAGACTGCCGGCTTTTAAAGGTCCGGCTGGGCGTGCGCCTGGGGTAGTGACCCGTATGGGGGTCACCTGCCGAGCGAGTGGACGCAGCCCCCAGCCCCGAGTCTTCGCTCCACACGCCCTCCATCGCCCTCTCCAGCCCCATCTCCCTCCCAGAATCTGAGCATCGGTGCCCACTGCCACCCCAAGGGGAGCCCCAAATGGCAGGTCAGCGGTGGTCCAGCCTCCAGCCACACAAGCCTGCTCCAGTCGCTGTTCTTCCCAGGGACCCCAAGTCTCATCGTCCTGTACTCCCCGCGCGCGCCCCTCCTGTGGACTTGCAGCACAGTCCCAGGGCGGGGTGCTGCCAGCGCAGGGTCGCCGCAGCCCCCGGCCCGGCGCGCAGACGGGCACGAAGCTCCCGCTGGGTGGGCGGCGGCACGGGCGCAGGGGCATCACCGCTGCGCCCCCTCCCCGCTGCCGCCCCCCAACCCAGGCCCGCAGCCCATCCAGCGGCGCCCACCGCCCCACCCCCACCAAGCCAAAGAAAAGAAAGAAAAAAAACATCCCCAACGAAACTTTGCAACTGTCCCAGCAACAGGCAGAAGCCTTGCTACCTACCCAGATGTGGGGGAGCTTTCAAGATTCTTCTTCGGGGGAATTTCTAGGAGGAATCGGGCGAAAGCCCCCGACTTTCCATGCTGACAGGCTTCTGCAGACGGTCTGTTGCTCTTGTAATGAGATCCTGATTTTTTTCCCCCCTTTTTTTCTTTCTCTCGCTCCTCTTTTTTTTTTTTTTTTTTTCCCTCTGGTGTGTGTGAGAGCAGGAAGTTGGAGCAGTCAGGCCGAGCCGGCTCACTTCCTTTACTGCATTATTCCCCAGGCGGTGTGCAGTCTGTGTAAACAGGCTTTTCCGCCCCGCGCCGCGCTCCTCGGCCGCGGCTGTGCGCCGGGGCTGGATGCCCAGGCCCGCGCATACTCCTCCGCCTCGGCCCCGCGCTCTCGCCCGCACAGCGCCGTGCGCCCCCGCGCCCCCGCCCGCTACTCGCCCCGCTTCCTGCTCGGCCACCCCAGGGGAGGAGCCACCAGACCCTATGCTACTCCAAGCGGCCGCAGCCCCTCCCACGGGGGGCGGGGGTGCAACTCGGCCAAAAACCCAGAGGAGCCACCCTGGACGCGCAAGGGGATAGCCCTCGGTTTCGGCGGAACTGGGGATCCCTCTTTCCCCCCCGGGGGGTCCCTGCGCTGGGGGACCGCGCTGGGCACTGCAGTGGGGTCAAGCCCTGCCCAGTTGGCTTAGATGGGGAGGCACGAAGTGGGGAGGCCGCTGGACTTGCTGCCTTCTGTCTGCTGGGATGGAAGAGCTCTGGTGCAGGGGTCCAACGGGAGTGGGGTTCAGGGTTTGGTTGCTCTGGGCAAAGGGCTGCTTTTATAGTGGGTGGGGGCGTGATTGTTTACGAGAAGATGTTGGGTGAACAGAAAAGGAGGCACGGTTTCTGTCTGGGATTTAAAAAAAAAAAAAGTCAGCCCTCAGCGTAGGGGGCCCACTTTGGGGAAAAGGATGAGAAACCATTAACTGGAAGCAGGGATTCTCCAGGAAGAGACCTTTCTGGCCGTTCAGTATGGCCTGCGACAAGTCCACCCTTTCCTGCCCGCTAAGGAGCTCCTGAGGGAAGTGAGAGGCGACCACGGGGCCAAATGACTGAGGCTTTGGAGGGAGGCCCTGTGGTTTCAAAACTGGACTCCACGCCACAATACCCTTCAGGGACCGCCCACCTCAGAGAGCTCAGGCCAGACTCTGACAGGCGAACTTGTCCACTGCCCTGAGGCAGAGAGAAGGGAAGAGGGTGCCCCTGGAAGAGTCCTTCGCCCCCAGCCCTGTGCTCCAACCCCACCTGCTTACCTCCTGGAGCCCTCCATCTCCACGCCTTCACTCCTTAGCAGCCCAGACCTGTGGTTCTTAAACTTGGCCGTGCACCAGCATCACCAGGGGGGCTTGTGAAAACATTGGCTGCCTGGCCTCAACTACCCGAGTTCCAGATTCAGTAGGTGTGGGGATGATTTCAGCCCTGGCTCAAGTTAGAATCACCTGGGGAGGCTGTGAAAACTATTGATCTCCAGACACAACCCAAACCAATTAAGTCAAGGTTCCCTGGGGGCACAGCATGAGTCTAAGGGACCGCCTTTTAAGACTTCCTCCACTTGTTTATTTGTTTACCTTTGCACTGTTTCCGAAAGATTCTTTGTTTACTAACTGTGGGCCTCTAAAGGACAGGGTTGTATTTTGCACCTAGTTAGTACCAGCCCCCCACCCCCAAGCACCTGTCACAGAGCCTGACTCAAAGGACAGTCAGTCCGGTTCCCAACATTTGCTTTTCAGGCTGCTGTGGGTATTTCCGTGAGAGGTGGGACAAGGTCCACCAGACCTGTGAGAAGGGTGGGAAAACGTGAGGTGTAGGGGGTGGGGCAAGGTAGGAGAGTAGAGCCGGAGAAGAAGGTATGGGGAAGGTATGGGGAAGAAATCAGGGGAAGGAAATCAACCCCTGATTTTCTGCAGCTAATTTTCCACTTTAGGGATTATCCTTTTAATCTCTAGTGGCTTCTCCTGTCAATCAGCAGAGCTCACTCTGTGACCCTATATGCTCCAGCTAGCTATGGTATAGGAGAATATAAACTTATTATCTTTATCAGTGAAAAAAATCTCATACATACAAGAACATGTTGCTTTATTTTTAAAAGTATATGACAAAGTCAAGGATAAGTGTATTTTAAACTAGTGACTTTCATGCTTTTTATTGTTTTTTTTTCACGACAAATCTTTGTAGAATCGTAATATGTAAGAGAGAAAAGGTATACATGTTTTCATCACGCAGTTTAATTGTTTTGAAATGCCTTCTTGTCTAAAGCACATCTGAAACACTTATGGGTGACCCTAGCATTTCCCAGACCAGATGAAGACCTCCTAAGTTTTCCTGGTGTTTTAGACTGTCCACACCTCTACTCCCAGCTCTTCGTATGAAGGAGCAATTCATAGCTGACTCTGCCCTTCCTCATGGCAAAGAAATACCTTTTCCTTTTAGGTGTCCACAGCTTCTGTCCTTTGCATTCTAAGGGAAAACGTCTGTCTTAGCACGAGCTGCTATAACAAATACCATAGACTCGGCAGCTTAAACAACAGACATTTATTTCTTACAGTTCTGGAGGCTGGGAAGTGCAAGATCAAGGTGTCAGTAGATTTGCTTCTTGGTGAGGAACCTCTTCCTGGCTTGTAGATGGCCACCTCTCACGGTGTCCCCACCTGGCCGTTCCTCAGTGCACACAGGTGGGTGGAGAGAGAGAGAGAGAGAGAGAGAGAG
>NW_017731413.1:4002608-4004751 GCF_001890085.2 Hipposideros armiger
GAGAGAGAGAGAGAGAGAGAGAGAGAGAGGAGAGAGGAAGCTCTCTAGTGTCTCGTCTTATAAAGGGCATAAAGGGCACTAATCCCCCATGGGAGCACCATCCTCATGACCTCATCTACATCAAACTATCTCCCAAAAACCCCACCTCCTTATAGCATCACATTGGGGGTTAGGGCTTCAACATGAATTTTGGAGAGACACAAACATCCAGTCCATAATAACTGCTTTTTGTTTTCCATGCTTTATTTCCCACTCTGCATGCGCAGCCAAGAGGCATGGCATTCAGGGTTGTATGATCACACTCCTCTTTCTATGCTTTTGTTGTAAAACAGACAGGAGTTAGGAATGTATGGATTATGAGTAAGATTTCTTCTGGCACACTTTATAGCAGGTGATAGGGCCTAGCATCATTCATTTCTGCTGGTCAAGAGATAGGGAGGGTCTAGCCATTCCAAACAGCAGCCCCAATGATCCATGTAATCTTGTCAGTCATTCTGATTTAAAATGTGATTTATTTTATAATAGCTTGTTTCAAAGCGTTATTTTTTACTTTCTTTACCTATGTAACACTTGGCTGTTCTGCAATTTTGTTGCTGTGATTTCTTGGCACCTGAAAACTCGGCAAGACATTTACTGTGACTCCTTAGTAAAGAGTGCTTGTTAATTTCTAGGCTTGACACTTACAGTAAAAAAAAGAGAGAGAGAGAGAGAGAGAGAGAGAGAGAGAGAGAGAGAGAGAGAGAGAGAGAGAGATAGGGAGGCTCTCTCAGCTTTGATAAGAACAGCAGAGATCTCACCAGAGATTGGAGTTAGTCAGTGCAATGTGATAGAGGGTGCTCGGGACTGGGTGGACGATGGTCAGCCAACTAAACCCTATGGATGAAGAACGAAGGAGGGCTGGGTCTCCAGAAGAAAATCCAACCCCTGGTTCCAAAAGAAGGGGCATATTAGTGAGTTTTTGCTGGAATAATACTATGTAACAAACAACCCCAGCACTCAGGGCCTTACAACAACCAATGGGTCTGGGTTGGCTGAATTCAAGTCTGCTTCACACGTTTTCTTATTCAGGGACCCAGGCTAAAGGAACAGACTCGACTTGGCTTAGGTTGTTCTCTAGAAGGGCAGGAACTCAAGAGAACTCAGAGGAAACATAGGATGCCCCTTAAAACATCTGCTCAGGACTAGCACACTCTCACTTCAACTCACAGTCCATTGGGGAAAGCACTTTTATGACATACTCTATAGTCAATGGGATAAGGAGAAGGACAGGGAGGGGAGGGAGACTTCTGAACAAATAATACAAGAGAAAATGGGTGCTGGGTATACAAAACACATCTCTCAGGGCCCTCATAATTTAACATTTCACAATGTATACAGAATGGGATGCTATGAACGCTTAAAAATATAGAGATGGTTAAGGAAGCATGATTAGATAGGGCAGGAAAAAAATGAATTTTAGAATGTATCAAACTAAAATAGTCTAGAATATAGCAGAACAAATAATATATGAAACTTAGGAATTGGTGGTATTAAACTTATGAACTGATGAGTTTTAGTAGAAATTCTAAAGTGGTTTGCCATCATTACTTTGAGGACTGCCTCAGTATTAGGGGGATATGGGTAGGAGCTGGAAATGGATGGCCAAAGCCTGATGGGAAGGCAGCCCATTCAGTTGGAAAGTATACATTTGGAATCAAAAATTTTGAAATCCAGTCCTATACTGACTTGTTCTAGTTATGTGACCTTGACTAAGTAGTTCACCCTCTCTAAGCCTGAGTGAGCATCAGTTTTTACTGATTTTTTACAGTTAATGCCAATTTTATATTAAAGCAATATGTTATGGACTAGGATTCAAAAACTTCCATGAACTTCTTTTGAAAGAGTATTTAAAAGAAATTTATACACTTGCAGGCAGACCCCTATGGGAGTCTGCATTCTCCCTTTTGTGCTATTAGAGGTCTTTCAGTGGGGACATTGGAGGAGCATTGACTTGGACCATCTTTTTTTTTTTTAAGATTTTTATTGGGGAATTGGGGGAGGGGAACAGCGTTGGGGAATCAGGGAAGAGGAACAGACAAGTTGTTGTCCTTTTGTTCTTCAGTCTAGTTGTGGAGGACGTTGCTTCACTGGCCCATGTTGATAT
>NW_017731413.1:4008056-4078246 GCF_001890085.2 Hipposideros armiger
CTATCTGAAGTGTACCTGGCGTATAAGACGACCCCCCACTTGGAGGCATATTTTTCAGGGCCAAAAAATCGTCTTATACGCCGGCAAATACGGTATTAGCATCTCCTATGTGTCAGGGACTATGACCTAATTAAATGGCAATACATGATTCCTGCCTTCAAGGAACTTCCAATCAATCGCTTCCAGCTCTAAAATTTTACACTTCAAAATATGATGACAATCAGGAAAATTTATTAGCATAGGGGTGGGGCGACCATCTTCAAAAGGCCACGTGTGACAAGGGAAGGGCTCTCACAGTGAAGTCAGGTGGTCCTAAGTTCAAATTCGGTTCTGTGACCTTGGGCAAGTTCCTTTATCTTTTCAGGCTCCCTTACCACATCCATAGAATGGGCATAATAAAATCTACTTTGAAGCATTGGAAGGATTAGAGCTAAAATACACAAAGTACCCCACGCAGCATTCAATAAACCATCTCTCCAACTTCACTCTTGACCTTCAGCATCAGTTCTCCATCCAAGCAGCCAGACTGACCTTTTAGAAATGTAAATTGTGTCATGTTACTTAGAACCCTCCCATGAGCCTGCTCTGATACATAGATCCCTGGCCCCTTATCATGGCCTACAGGCCCTGCATGCTTGGGCCTCTGCCTCCCTTTCTGCTCTGCCTCCGTCTTCTCTCCTTGCCACTCCCTCCAAGAGACCACATGCCTCTCCTCTATTTTCTCAAATGAGATAAGTCAGTCCCCACCTCAGGGCCTTTGCTCTCTTCGTTTCCTGAAGAGTTATTGGTTCCACACCGCTCAAGGCCCAGCTCAAATGTCATGTTGTCAAAGAGACCTTTCCTGGCCACACATCCCCCAGTCCAGTTATGTCTAGCATGTTTTCCTGTTTCCTTGTTAGAACACCAGCCTCTCGTTCTCTGATTTGTTTCCTTGTGTATTCTTTGCCCTACCTCCCTGGAGAATATAAACTCCCCATAGGCAGAGTCCTTGTTTCTCTTATTCACTGTGTCGTCCTAAATGAGGCAGTGTCTGGCATATAACGGGTGCTCCATAAAGATGTTTCGAATTGTTGTTGTTATTGCCATTATTGTTTGGTGGTTGGAATTTTTCTGAGGAAAGATTCGCAGGTAATGTCTGAATTTTGAGCCAGATGAGAAATCTAGTTTTGTGCCTGTAACACAAACCTAAGAAGGGTGAGTGAGCTCAGGAATCAGGAGGAAGGAGAGCGTGGACCTTTTAATGCGATGTAAAGAGCTCTGGATTTGGAGCTAAGAGATCTGAATTCTAGGCCTAATTTTCACCATAAACTGCCTCTGTTCCTTAACATCTCAGGCCTTAGTTTTCTCATACTTGTATGCATAATTTGCAAAAAGGTTGAACTAATCGGGCCTTAAAAAGTTCTCTCAACTCTGAAACTGTATGCCTTTAGGACAGGGCCGTTTCTGGAAGAAGCCCAGAAGTATGTGCATGAGATGCTACAGGAAGGCTGCTAAGAAGAGTGTGATGAGGGACCCCTCTCCATGAGAGCCACTTGGATCCTGTCACCCACGCACTCCACAGCCAGGCCTTCCTTCACCATATCGCTTCCCAGGCCAGACCTGAAACATGGCAGCAGCTCACAAGGTATCGGCTGAATGAATGAATAAATATCCCATGGAACCAGCACAGAGGGGGAACTGACAACTCAGTGACTCAGAAGGAAGGACCACTGAGTCACCAAGCCACTTCCTGTCTTGCTCAGTGTCCTCCAAGCTAAGTCTTAACAGTTAGAAGGTGGCAAAGAGTTTAAGCTCTAGCAGGTTCACAAACAACAGTGCAGCAAAGAGAAGGCCTTCAGGGTCAAGGGCTTGGGGAGAAGGGGAGGAAATGAAATCGTAACTTAACCTTTGTTTGAGTTCTCTGCAGCAAACCCTAATACACAACCAAAAGATCATATAGCCTGATTGCTTTTTTTAGAGCAATAAAATCGGTTTCTAGAATGTCAGCTATAAGAGGGGCTGTATCAGCCACCTACTACTATGCAACAAACCACCACTCAGTTAGTTAAAGGAATAACCTTTATAGTTGTTCGTGATTCTGTGAGTCACCAATATTGGCTGGGCCCAGCGGAGTGGTTCCCCTGTAGGTCTTGCCTGGGATTGCTCATGTGACTGTGTTCATACGCCAAATTTACTCGGGTTGGATGGTCCAAGATGGATTCATTCACACACGTCTAGTGGTTGGTGCTGGCTGAGCCTCTCTCTCCATGTGATCTTTTCTCCTCAAGGAGTCTAGCCTAGCTTGTTCACATGGCTACAGCATCATCCCATGAGGGTGACAATGGAAGCTGCAAACCTCTGAATGCTTAGACAAACATAATGTCACTTGTACTGCATTCTACCAATCAAAGCAAGTCACAGGGCTAGCCCAGATTCAAGGGGAGAGGAAATGGAGTCTACCTCTTGATAGGAGAAAAAGCAAAATAATGTTGCAAAGGAGGCAAACATTTGGGATGGGTGAAATTGTGGCCATCTTTGCAAACAATCGACTGCCAAGGACTGGAGGCTCATGTAATCCTCTCATTATACAAATAAGAAGACTGAGACACATAGATGGCAAATGACCTGGTCAAGTTCAGAGACCTAGTGGTATATGCAGAGTGGGAATCCAGGTCTCTTGCGTCTCAGCCCAATGTTGTCACACTTCAAGGACCTGCAGCCTCCATCTTCTTTATTCAAACCTACTGACAGAGCCAGTTTTTGGAGCTCCTCCACTTCTCAGGAAGGCTTCCTCCTTTGGGTTAGCTAACTCACACACAATCATAGCACCAGAGCCCCATTTTCAAGACTGGCTATATCTATGTATTTGGGTTTCCTTAATAGGAAAGGAGATTCCACTCCATTCTGGTCCCTTGGGAACCCACCAGGCTCCCAGACTATAGCTAGATTTGACACCAAAATTTCATTTCACTAAAATCTATTACAGCCATTTAATAAAATAGTGCTTTGTTATGGTGGTAGTTTTTAAGGCAATATATCTCTAGTATATCTTGAAGGGTAGTAAACAAATCTGTTAGGCACAATATGACTATCACAAATTATTTTACCAAAATAGCTTCTGAAAGGGAAAGCTAGAGGGAATAATAATAATCACCTAATATCTATTGAGCTTTAATTATGTCCAGGCACAGGGCTTAGCATTCACATGGATTAGCTCATTTAATTCTCATAACTATCACATGACATATGTATTATTGCTATCCCCATTCCTGAAACTGTCTTTCAAATGTCACCTTTGTGTCCAATTGCTAAATTCAAGGGCTCATTGACAAGCTTAATCTTTTCAATTCCGCCTAATTTGAAAATGCTTATCCATCCATCCATCCATCCATCCATCCATCCATCCATCCATCCATCCATCCATGCATGCATTCTACAATGTGACTAGACCTGGTCTAGGTGTAGGTGATATAGCTGTAAACATTTCTTTCTTGTAAACAAGTCAGAAACATTTCTTGCCCTCATGGACCTTTCTGTCCAGCGGGGTGGACAGGCATTGAATAAGTAACAGCCAACAGGATGGTGTTGCAAAGAAAGGTGTGGGGAAGTCCTCTGGCAAGTGAGTCTCTCTTCCTTTGGTTTCTGAAAATTGAAACTCCAGATTCTAGTTCCTATTTCTCTGACCACTCCTTTACTGATTCCTTTACTTCCATATGCCCTTCAAACTCTGGCATTCACCAGGATTTGTCCTTGTAGCTCTTTCTTTCCTCTGTCCCTGATGGTCAACTCACCAGTCCTCCTGCTTCAGCCATCACCTCTGGCTCCACTCCTGGTTTGGGTCCTGCTTTCTTCCCCTCTGACTTGATGTGCTTTACCTGAATGCTCCTCTGCCCTCTTCTCCGTGGGTGTCTCCAACACCTGCTCAGGATTCCCCAACTTGCTCTCCAGTCACCTTGCCTTTCCAGCTCCCTACAGGATGTCATCATCAACTTAACCAGCATCACACCTTGGCCATTCATCTCTCCTTGCTCATATTTTTATTTCTGCATCCATCTTCCTTAGCCTTTTCCACTTGCCAAAATCCCATTCACTTCAGGGCACAGCTCATAGCCAGCTCCTCCCAGAAAGTCGACCTCACCCTCTTCAGGGGGAGCCAGTGGCTTCTTCCTCTGAACTCTTCTCAGATTTCCCCCCTGGCCACTCCAACACTTACCACCTTAGAGCCTAATTCATCTTATTCATCTCTATATGCCCTATGCTTTTGCACAACAGTAAATGCCCAAATACTATTTATTGAGCTGTTGAACTCAACTTGGATCTAGGAGACTTTTTCAATTCCCCAGTCAAAAGCAGTGGGGTTTGTTTATTTGTTTGTTTGCTTCACATAAAAGTTCTTAGTTTATTATTCCTCTCATAAAAGATCTGCTCAATCACCACAGATAAAGTCACTGACAAATCTTGACTCCTTCTTTTTGCCAGTACAACATTGGCCTTTGAAGTCCCTCTAGCTTTCTTCATTCTGTTCTCGAGTTCCTTTCGCTGTTTTCTTGAGGTCTCTTTCTTCTCCTACAGGCCATGTCTTACAAGTCTATGTTTGGGTTCGTTTTCTTTTGCGTAACTCAAGGAACCATAAATCATGCCAAAGCCAGTGGTCTTGCCACCACCGACGTGGGTTCTGAATCCAAATACAAAGATGACATCTGGTGTGGTCTTGTACATTTTGGCTGGGTTTTCCCCAAATTTCTGTCTTAGGTACTGTTGCCTTCCCAGGGTGAGGGGCCCATATGACCGTTTGTTTCCGTTGAAGTCATCTATTGGCCATGAACTTCCTGGTCCGGATAGTTACTGTGTCATTCATGATGGTAACTGACCCTCAAACAGCCAGAGAGGAAAAAAGACAAAAGCAGTGCTTTTTGAGGAGACTACAATACTTCCTTTAGCATTTCTAAAAGGATTAGCTGAGTGTTTCACTCTCAGTCGTGCGATCACTGGCAAACAATCTCTTTGCAGGCCAAAAAACACCCACATTTTGTCTTTTGTCCACCAACACCTTCCAGTACCAATCATATAATGAAAATGTGGCCCCAAGTCATTCCATCAAGTGTGTCCATGCTTGGTTAAAGATTCACTCACTAATTCACTCATGTATTCATGTACTTATTTAACAAGGACTAATTGAGTGCCTTCTTTGTGTCAGGCATTATTCAAGGCAAAACCTCTGCCTTCAAGGAACCTGAATTCTAGTGAAGGACATGGACAATGAACAAGCAAAGAAATATCAGATTGGTGAGAGCTAGGAAAGGAATAAACAGGGTGATGAGACCTAATGTGAGGAGGAGGGGTGCCATTTTAGACAGAAAGCCCAAAGAGGTGCAGAAAGGACACCAGGAGGGGAACGGGAAGGACAATAGCCCAGATACAAGAAAAAAAAAGGGGCAGATCTTAGAAACCCAAAGAAGCAGAATGTGCATTGGGTGGAAAGAGCTCTTGGGACAAAATGTCATTGGAGAGGGGAGCAGGGGCCAGGTTGCTTGGAGTCCTACAGGCACAGGGGGACTCTTGATTTCATTAAAAGCACAATGGGGAGCCATTAAAGGATTTTATGCAGAGGAGAGACACGATCTGATTTATTTTGCAAAAAAAAAAAAAAAAAAAAAAGCTCTCTAAAAAGCATGTAGGGAGGGTTGGGATGAGAACAGAAAGACAAGATTGTTACAATGGCCTCAGGCAAGTTTACTGGTGGCTTTACATGCAGACACTGGCTGTGGAAAGGAAGACGGCTCGGCTGGTACAGGTACCAGCCTTGGTTCTGTCTGCTCTTGCTACTGTTCCGAACCATCAGCCCCACCAGGAGAATTCTCAGGGATGCCACTGCGTGCCCGGTACCCATGAGAAATCCACACGTGGTGGATGAGAGCTACCCAGAGTTGGCCAGGAGCCCACGTTCTTTTGTCTCTTACTGTCTCCTGGGCCCCTTTTCTGCTGGCTCAGCCCCCTAAGGAGAGCTGCTCTGTGCCCGCCCTTCGGAGATTTGGAGAGGTTGGCAGAGCACAGGAATGCCTGAAAGCCGACACGGCTGCAGGATTTGGCAGGTACGGGCAGCGGTGGTGGTCTCCGCTCCTACCAGCTGCCTTAGCTGTGGATGCCCACACCGTTTTCCTAGGACTTCTGTTCCTATCTATTTTGACTTATTCTCAGACTATCACTAAATGCTTCTCTGTTGCCCTGGCTGCTAAGACACAGTTTGTTAATGTTGTTTTCCCCCTCAACATAGAGGAGCGTTTGAAATCAATGAAACTGAGTTGAAGTGCACTAAACTGTTAAAAGGACCTAAAAGGTGCCCAAGGCACTGGCCCCAGCCCACCTCTCCACCTGCCACCACTCACCCTGCCTTCAGGCTCCTCCAGTGGACCCGCCTCCTTCCCCCTGGTGACCTGGTGCTCTTGTCTGCTTACCTACGTCCTCCTTCAAGTCTCTGCTGTCATATCACTTCCTTCTAGAGGCTGTCCCTGAGGGCCACCTGCCAGACTCTGTTAGGTGCCCTGATTAGATGCATTCAAATCACTAGGGGCTTTTTCTTCATAGGACTCATGGTAATTATATACATACTTGCCCAGCAGGGTGGAAAAAGACACCCTACAGCTCAGGTGTTTTAAACAGTAGTTCAAATTTTTTATTTTTATAACTGGTTTCATTTGCCCCCACTCCTGCTGATGGAAGGAGAAAAGAAAAACCCTTAATGTTGCTAATGAAAGGTGAGTTTACAACAACCTGTTTCCCCTAAATTATCAGTTAATTCAAGGTTGAAGCTTCCTATCGGGGTTTCTTCCTTTCCTCTCAAGCGCTTGCTGACAGTCCTGCTTCCCAAGCTGGGGTCTGGCTGCAGAGAGGAGTGGGTCAGGGGCCCTCAGGGCGTTGGCCAGGGCTCAGGTGTGCAGCCCTGGCTGAGAAGACCCCTGCCCACCTGAGTGTGGGCCTCTGATGCTGGCCTCGCACAGTCCCTGCTCTGGAAGAGCCCGGGGATCTCCTCCTGCCCCCCACATCAGCCCTTGCTGGCCCCAGGGACCCCCTAGACATCTGGGGCTGCTGTTGCCTCTGCGTCTGTGATTCGGGAGGATCAGCTCCACCCTCCAGCCCTTGGCTACAAGGCCACATCTTAGCTTCCTACGGCAAGCTCTCGAGCTGGCATTCTCAGCTACCTTGGGAGTATGTCTTGAGGAACTACTACAATATATCCTCTGTATGCCACACATCAGCCAGGAGGAAATGGGGAGCAATTGCAGGCCCCTCTCCACAGAAACCCATCCACCACATTTTAACTCCATCATGGCCGCCCCATGGTTTATGGGGTGTCTGGAGAGAGAATTTCCTTCAAGTGTCAGGCAGAAAGCAGAGCCCAGTCTCCTGTGACAACTCCCTCCACCACCTGAACTTGTCTTGTCCCTGCGCTGAGGTTTGCTCAGAATGGAGGCACCTGTGTCTTTCTCTCCCTCTCTCCCCCTCCTAGTGGAATAGGGCTTTTCCCTTTCCTTCCAATCTTGCCAGCCCCTGTGATCCTGTAATAGGGTCTCCGTGGACTTACAGAATGGCTTAGGCTGCCTAAAGCCTGTGATCCAGGTTTGCCTTCCATATGTAAAGGCAAGCTTAGAAATTAGCCACCACTTTCTCCCCACCCCTTACACATTTTCTCCCCCTCACCCCCCTAAGCCTACCTTTTAGGATTATTGCTTTGTGGATTTGAAAACAGAGTCTGACCCTCAAAGCTGAGCAGGGACCTCTTTCTCCTAACTGACACCCACCCTCTCTGCATCCATTCATTCATGGCAGGGGCTGCATGGTTTTCAGGAAACAAAAAAACACTCCAATTTACTATTTAAAAAATCAGTTCCTGTTCTAGTAATTTCTGTGATTCTTTGCTGAAGATCTATCTAAATCTTTTTGCTCAGCACTGTGTTCTTTGTGACAAGTATATATATTTTGTCACATCATTGAACTGAATGAGTTAACTTTATAATAATTACAAAATGTCAAAATTGTCAAGGATCATAGAGACCATTTAGTCCAATCCCTTTATTTTAGGAGAAAGAGTCTAAGGTCAGAGTGATTAAATGCATTGTTGAAAGTCACACAAATAACAACAGGCGTGGATCTTGAACTTCTCATTTTCTCCCCCCAATTTATTACTGTTTTCCAATCCACCCAAATGCTTTTAAATGGGATATCATTTCCCTCTGCCACCTAAGCCAAAATTATATAATTGCATAGAGAACTAGTTGCCTCAACAGGTCAGTTTATGGAGACAGACACTCTCCCTCTTATTTCATTTTCTTTACCCGGCAGATAGGTATATAGATAATGTCATTTTCAGAATAGAAACAGTTTAATTTTCTATCATTACAGAAATCATACATTCTCATTGTAATATAAAACTATAAAGAAATCTCTACACTGTATTCCTAGCATAGTGCTGGGAACGAGTAAATTCTTGTTGAATGAATATTACTAAAGAAAATAAAAATCATATGTAATTGTGCTACCCAGAAATAATTATTTATTCAGTGTCTATGCTTTCTATTTGTACCCGTATACACACATTAAAAAATATATAATTAGATATTTACTTTTCTCTTATCAGATTTCTTAAACAAACATATCAAAATATATTTTTAAAAAGTAGTTGCCCATTCAAGGATGTCACCTTGGGAGGCTATGTTCTCATTTCAGTGGTGTCACTGTTGCTAATATACTTAGGGAATTGCCTTCCAAGATTGTTGCCAATTATTTTATCCTCAGTGTGAACAATTATTCATCCTTTAATGGATTTTAATTTGAACTGGAATATTTTGGAATAATGGTGAAAAAGGTGGGCATTACTGTTTAGGATCAAAAACTAGGTGTGAATATAAAATAATGAGATTGACTTTTACTGTAAGGCTCATAAATTGCTTTGAAGATTGGCCCCCACAAGGAGTCCCAAAATGTTTCTTGCAGGGGCATCATGGGAAAAGGTACCACTTAGGGGCCGGCCAAGTGGCGCAGTGGTTAAGAACTGACTTGGGACGCCAGAGGGCCCCGGTTCAGATCCCACATATGAGGGCCAGTGACACTGCCCTCTACAGCTAAAATGCTGAACAACAGCTCAACCTGGAGCTGGGCTGCCATGAGTCGCTGGCGATGGCATAGGCTGCAGCCCCTGCTGCAGTGGGTTGCCATGGGCTACTGTTTGTAGCCAGCAGCCAGCGTGAGCGGCCAGCAGCCACTGTGAGCGGCCGTCCAGAAGCTGGCGACTGATCTGCCTCGGCCGGGAAGAGCGCAATGATGGTGCCAACTTTGGCCAGTGAAGCAACGTCCTCCACAACTAGACTGAAGAACAAAAGGACAGCAACTTGTCTGTTCCCCTTCCCTGATTCCCCAACGCTGTTCCCTCCCCCAATTCCCCAATAAAATCTTTAAAAAAAAAAAGGTGATGGTTTGCATCTGAATGTAAAAATCCCAGTAGTAAGTTTTAAGAGACAATCATATCAGTTTATAGTAATATTTTGTATAATATTGGACTTTTATAAAAAACTATTTGTAGTTACAGAAAATTTGGCTTAATAATCAGATTGCTTTGTTTTATTTTTAAGTAGAAAATGTAGGTCTTACATGACTTAGATTGAGGGGATCAAGGATTTCCTCCCCAATTGTTACAAGCTTTTTCTGGTAGTTGCTTGGAGTTTGCCCATCTTTGCTTTGTTTGTCTCCTCACTGCTATTCTTTAATTTGCTGGCACTTTTTAACAATTTACAAGAGAAGTGAGCTCCTCACATACTTTTGCACATCCTAAGATACGTGTTATTGGAGCAAAAGTGAATCTTATCTTTAGGAAGAGTCTATTTGAGGGTCACAGATGTCTACAGGGGCAAGACAGGCCGCATATATGAGTGAAGAGGACTGTGTGTAAGAAAACAGCAGTGGCAGCCTGATGACAAATGGCAAGTGCCTGTCATGCTCAGTGTTGGCAGGCAATGGGGAATGGTGGGGACTGGGGAAAGTCAAAGAACACATCCCCATATAAAGGGGGCTGACTTTTACTGTGGGGACGTGTAAGCTCATGACTATTAGGACCACTGACAAGCTGTCAATTTGGATTTTTGCCTTACCTCTCTTGATTTTTAAATGTCAGCAGATAATTCAAACATACCAGAGAAGCAGAGGAGCATAACAGTCAAGAACTTGTGCTCTAGAGTCAGACTGCTTGGGTTTAAATTCCACCTCTGCCATTTATTAATTAACTGTTCCATTTTAGGCAAGTTACTCAACCTCTCTGTGCCTCAGTTTCCTCATCTATAAAATGGGGAAGGTAAGAAGAGTACTTACCTTGTAGGTTTGAAGTGAAGATAAAGTGAGTTAAAATATGCCTGGCCTATAGATAGTACTACGGAAATGTTAGCTTTTGTTATTTAAAATTAGAAATCAATGTACGGGTTAAATAAAACACACCTGCAGACTTAATTTGGCCCATAGACTTCTAATTTGGGTACTGTGGTCTAGAATCAGGAAAGAAAGCTTTTGGTAACCTAAGACAGTTTGTATAAAATTATGCTCACCTTCTCAGCATACTCCAAAGCACACTAAAGCTTTAAAAGGTCAGTCTGACCCTTAGTTACTCTCCAATTTGCTGATGAACACAACTGGCCCAGGAGGCACTCAGCTGAGCACCGAGCGGGAACATTTCCATTTCACCTGGGCAGGGCTCTGTAGGGACAGCTGTCAGTGTTGTGAACATATTGAAATACCCTCATACTGGTCCATAAATAGATGCTATTCTAGCCAGCCCCATCCATGGGGTGGCTACTCTGGCCACCCCAGCCCCTCCCCCAGTAGCCCGTGGTCCTCACGCCCTTCTGCTCCATGACCTGGAATCTATTCTGATTAGTTAGTGTCCAGGCCATACCAGTTGTTAAATATTGTATCACTTCTGCACTTAGGCACAGCAGAGCCAAATTTGCAGATCCAACCATTCAAAGATTTGTTCTCCTAAAACTTGTTATTTAACCTTGCTAAGACTTAGTTTCCTTCTCTGTAAAATGGGGATAATATTAGTAACTACCTCTTGCATTGTTGTGATAAATGAGAGAATCCATGCAAAATTCTTAGCATAGTGCCTGAAACACGGCAACCTGCCCTCTCTACATGCTACTATCAGTATTAATTTAGGCGTCCTACCACCAGGAGAAGGTTATACCTTGAATCTCTGTTATCCTCAGGAAGACTCACTCTGGTTCAGATGGGCTTGTTATTCAAGGTGTATGGGTTTCTAACTATATATGTGCAAAAAATTCTAACAATTAAATATAAACAATATTAATAAAATTATAGTAGCACAATTAAATATAAAATATTGATAAAATTATAAAGGCATTGTACATAATTCGGAAAATAAACAAGATGGAAAAATACTATCTCACCAATCTAGAACACCAGCATCTAAAGAGCATATGTAAACATGATTATTTAATAAGAAATTTTCAAGTGGCTCAGGTACAATTTGACACCTTTCTGTCATTTGGCCAAACTATTAGGCCCCTGAGGGCAGGTCATGACCATCTTGGGTCTTGCTATATTGCCCGCACCTTCAGAATGCGTGGCTGTGATAGGTACTCAATAAATATGTATTGGGTAAATGCTTAAATGCCAAATGAGTGAATGAAGACTGGGGAGAAGGCAGGCACAGACACTGGAGCCCAGAGGAGACTCGTGTGGGGTGTCTGTTAACCAAGAGTTGGCTGACAGATACCATGGATTCAGAATTTATTTCCTGGGAAGGTAGAGTTGGAGGAAAGATGGGAGTCAAGGGACAGGTGTCTACATGGAGAAAGAACAAAACAGGAGCTCTATCTCTAATGAGAAGCCCCAGCATTGAGGTGGAACCTTGGAACCAAGTGGTCCTGCTCACCCCCCACCCCCTGCTTGGACACATGCTGGTTTTGGAGTGTGGCCGACCCTTTTCCACAGGCAGTGACACTGCTACCGGGCCAGGTAGGAGAGCCCAGGCAGCCCCTCCCCTGGTTCATCATCCTGTACATAACTCCACTCCTTGTTCCAGCGCCATCTCTTACCCAGCCTTGGATTAGAAGGGCCCTTCCTGGCCCCTACTCCTTCCCATCAGCGTGAATTAAGACTCTCCTGCGGCCTATGCAGGACTTTAGGCTCAAGTCAGCTTGAGACTCAGAGACCCTTGCAACATGTCTCCCTCTGAGGAGCTCCTAATTTAGAGCAAAAGGCCCTAGACTGTTGGCTTCTAGAGATGGGGGACTGTGTTTAGTGCATCGCTGTATCCAGGGCTGTTATGCAGCGGCGCGCACCAGCACAGCTGTAGTGTCTACTATAATAATGAAATGCACTAAAGGGTTAACCCTGAGCACAGGAAGGAGGGCTCTGCAGCATAATGTCCGGCAAGGTCTCCAAGAGCCAGTGGCTTGCTGTGAAATGTACTGAAAACCACCCTGATTGTCCTTAAAATGTAACCCAATGCTTGGCACCTTATCATATAAATGAATAAATGCATGAATGAACTAATGTGAGGATGTACGCGACAGTTGTTCCATAAGTTTGTGTTGTGTGAGTGAGTTCTCTCCGTCAATTGTTTTCTGAAAATGTGGGTGTCCCTTGCATGCAGCAGAACACTCTGAATACATCTTAACCAGCATTTGAAACTGACTTGAGAAGTCAAGGTCACCCTCTTACTTGTACCCAGGCTTTTATATAACACGCTTCAATCACTGGTCTGGGGCAACTGTCAGAAAAGCTTTCTGTTGTGAGTATCACATCCAGAACACAAGCCATATTTTGCTTTACATACTTAAGTGAAGAATTGGTCCCTAGCTGAACATAATGGAAGCCATTTGTTCTGGAAAAAGCAACTCAGAAAAAGGTATCACCTAAAAAGCTGGAGCAATCCACGCAGAACTCTCTCCTCTGAGGGGCTGTGAAAGACACGTGGGCTTAAGAGCTATTTTAGGGGTGTGGGGGTGGTAGAGGGTGCTTTAATTTCCCATAATGGCATCTTCTAGGAAGTCTGTCTGTTCACTGTAACCATTTGCTCCTGCAGAGTGTGATTGGCCCCGTCTGAAAAGTAAAAGATGCTCATTTTAGCGTCTGGCTAAGAGCCCGTTTGGAAGTGGTTTCCACAATTTCTAGTCAGAGTTGAAGGCGTTTCAATCAGTGGGAAAAGTGGAGAGAAACTCCTTTCACTTCAGAGGTTGCCCATGAGAGGACCCTTTCCCCTGAGCCCACAATCAGGGATCTGGTAACATTTTTCTATTGTTCCTTGTCGCCCATCTCGGCAGCTGGAGGTGAAGGGGGCCATTTTGGTTTCATACACAAGGACGAAAAATGAAGGGAGAGGATTCCTCCAAAGCTGCTCTCTTTTTTCATCTTCTTTCCGAATTACTTCTCCCCATTAGAGCTGTGGTTTTCATAATTCACCCCTAAAACCAGAGAGTCATGTGGCCTCAGGGAGGGCAGCAGAGATTCTTGTGGCAGCTTCTTCTGAGCGCTGTTGGGTACAGGACAGCAGGAGGGCGAGGAGGAAAAATTCCAGCCCTCACTAGAGTGAGGATACAACTCTTTTCACATTCCTTGTGAGTGAGTTTCTCAAGGTGCAGCTCTGGCCAAAACTGGGGAGTCAAACCCAAACACTTGCCTTGTTGTGGGAAGCAGCCATTTAGCCACTCTCAGCTTTTGTTCAAAGCCTCCTAAACAGGAGCCGCCCGGTCCCACACGGGACTTCAGGGAAGCCATGCCCTCCCCAGAAATGACAAATGGAAAAGACAGAACGGACTCCAGCCAGGCCAGGATACAGTCTCTGGAAAGAGGTTGTTTTTGTCTCCAGTGCCATAGAAAACACATCCTCTTAACTTATTAAGCAGGGAAACAGCACAATCACACACGCTGGAGGTTACCAAGGTGAACAGAACCCAAGATTAAAATCTGCCAGCCCAATGGTGCATGGAAGCATGGAAGGCCCAGAGAGGAAATGTAGTTCACTGTTGGTAAATTTTTTTGGATGCTGTTTATGTTTGAACTTTTCTCTGTTTTCCTGTAGAAACTTCCGTACCCTCTTCCTGTGTCCCTACAAAAGGCCTGGACAATGCAGTCCCAGCACTGCTGTGGGACATGGGCGGGGCCCCAGCTTCCTCCTTCCTGCAGGGATATCCTTTCCTATAGAAGAGGTAAGAATGTAAGGTTCATGTGAAAATGTTATTATACTCCTTATCTCAGTCATTTCGTGATTTGCTGTTTGGCGACAATAAGTCAGCCTGGCCACCTTCACAATAGAGGTGGCCCCAGTTCCTAGTTTTGGCTCGCGCTGTTTTCTCAGCTGAAGAGGGCAAACGGCTATGAAAAACGCTGCTTGTTTTGCAGGATCTTATCAAGGGTTCATGTCTAAGGCCAGTAAGAGAAGGGAGGGCTCCGTTTTTTTTCTCGCTCCTCATTGTTTCCAACTGAATTGGCAGGAAACAGGAGTCCTCTACCTGTCCCTCTTGGGAGCAAAATTGATTCGATTCCATTTTTCAGATGTATCTGCTACCACCAGAAGTTGGGGACATTTCCGCTCACCCCCAAACGAATGGGTTCTGCATTTACACAAACGACGTCTTTTAAAACTGGAAACACATCAAACTAAAATGACAAGCTTCGGGATTGGTAATTGCTGTAAATTGTCTCCCAGAATCATCTCAGATTTGTTTTATTTTCTCATTCGCCCCTTTGTAAAGCATCTTCTAGGGCTGTGGACCTTGACTAACTTCAAGCTTGTGTGTGTGTGTGTGTGTGTGTGTGTGTGTGTGTGTGTGTGTGTGCACTGTCCATGGCACAGACACTCTGAATTAAAATCCTTCACACACAGTTTCACGTAAATTAGAACAGTTCACAATAACAGCTGTCTGAGAGCATGTGTGGCAGATGGGCAGTGGAGATTCCACACAGAAGGTAAGTCAGCTTCTCAAGAATCGTAGTGTGTTTGTGGCTGACCCAGTATTTTCCATTTAAATCAGTTCAGCCAATTTAGTCAACTTGGACAGGAATCAAGGCCCATCTAGATTCCTTATTTCACATAAAATCAACCTCAAATAATTACATTTTGAGGGACTTGGTTTTACTGCCTATAGATAAAGTTTAAACATAGGAATTATATAAACCACAATATTCCATAAACATAAGGATCTTTCCTTTCAATGTCAATACTTCACCTTGGAACTTAGACTCAGAACTTGGACTGTTACTAGATGGAACCATGAAACAATCCATTTTTTTAAATTACCCCCAAGGGCTCAAAAACTAGAAAACGCAATTTGATTCTGCTCTACTGGGGGTCTTGGTTTTCCCAGGCCACACCGTCCTTAATCCAGGGCCCTGCCTCCAATCAGAGACTCTGCCCCCACCCAGTCTTGTTATGGAAATTCCAGCTCCCCGTACCCACTGTCCACCTGGTAGTTGTTTGTGGCTCTTCTGCTATGTTAGAACATTTGCAAGCAGGGACTTGCGAGGGACTAGTCAGATTCCCTCTTCCTGTGGGTCCTTGGTGGTCCATGCTGCTCTCAGACCTGCCTGCTCTTCCATTCCTTGGCTGTGTTTGGTGAGAGTCAGTCATACCACGTGTGCTCATTTTGGGGTACCCAACAGATGTTTCAGATACAGAACATCAGTAGATCTGCCAAGAGCCACCCCAGATCATTTTTCCACCCAAATCAGACAAACACCTTTAGATTAGCTTCTAGCGAATTAGATTTGTGGGAGAAAGGCATTTAACATTCTTGCGTTGTAGTAACCAATGCTTTCCCCTAATCCCAATATCTCCTTACTCTCCTTGGTGCTTCCCTCATGTCCCTACTGCCTTTGAAGCAGTTGGGCTCTCCTGTGCTAACTGAAAGGGCATCCTCAGAGAAAGGATATTACAATGGAAAACAGAGCTGGGAAAAAGACTCTTCCTGACTTTTGAGTTTCAAAAGCTTAGGCCATTAGGGAAATGGAAAAGACCCACAGAAAGGACAAAACATTTGGCAGGAATATCATGAGTGAGAACAAAATTTCTCACCAACCCTACCAAGTGAGCTTCAAGAACTGGGGGGAGCCAAAGGGGAGAGAAAAATTGGTGGGGTGTGGGACCAGAAGGCCACATCTGAAGGGTCTACAAAGCCTGAGCAGAAACAACATCCACAGACTACTCGTTATTAATTCACATGACCCTGTGCTTCACCCATGCCCAGGGCTCCACTAGTTAGTTGCCTTGTCCTCTGTCAACCGTTAAGGACTTCTCACTGACTATTTAGCAGGATTGACAACTGACTGTGCCCCTAAATGTGCCAATGTTTTCACATTTGAAATTACTCCTATGTGATCAACCCAACCTGCAATATCTAAGGGCACTTGTAAGCCCCCAAGAAGGAAGGCAGGGTAGTGGTATAGAAGGAAAAGTCCCTTGTGTCTACAATTAAAGACTGAATGGAACCAGCTCAAGATTTTCCCTGAACAAAAATAGTGGTTAAGCCCCACCTCCACCTAAGCCTTCCTAACTATATGACTCTCTGGCCTTCTCAAGGGAACCACATTTCTCTTCCATGTTGAAGCATTTTGAACTGTTTCCTACAGAGTTTGTCCCGTGGTCTATTTTGGTGATTCTAACGTGTGTTGCGTTTCTAGCCTTTGGCTTTGACCTTGAACTTGTGTAATTGCCTGGTTTTGAGGTTCTCATGCGTTCTTCAGCTCTCAGGCCAGGGTTTTTAGCAGCCTTCATCTTTCCATTTCACCGGGGTGTCAGTCCCAATACCCCAGTAACCTTCTTACTCATGGGCACCTCAATCACACACCTACCTTCTAAGACCCTCAACCCCCACCCCATCTTCCCTAAGATGGAGTGAGTTACAGATAAAATGGAGTCCTCGGGGCCACACCATACATATCAAACCATGGAATTTTTGCCTGGGATGAGTCAGTGTATTATATTAATAGAACCAGGTTGAGCCAACTGCCGGCCTGGATTCCTTCCCATCAATGTGGAGTCCCTTCCTCACTCTCTTGCCTCCCATGTAACTGGCGTGACTAGACCATCCTGAGGACAAGCCCATCCTCCTCCTCACTAGGGGAAGGGTGGTGGGGCGGATCCACACCCTAAGGAAAGGCTTCTCCTGTACTGTACAGGTAAGAGCCAGAGGGCCACACAAAAGGCCTGAGGGGCAAGTGCCAATCACTGAGGTTTAAACTAGAGACGAAAGAGTGCAGGGACACCAGCTAAGTCTCCAGTGCAAAAGCTCTCTGATTGTGTCTACACCGAAGAGATAAAAATGGAAAACAAAGTGGAAGTACCACTTCCAGCATATGTTACTTACTTAGCAATATTGATCATTTTCATATTTGCACTTCCCCCTTACCTTTCCTTTCTTCACAGAAGTGTTGTGAGCTTAAATAATGTCTGTAAAGTTTTCTACACGTCTCAGATGAAGGTTTTTATAAAAGTATAAAAATGGGGGCTGGCCAAGTGGCGCGATGGTTAAGAACTGGCTTGGGACGCCAGAGGGCCCCGGTTCGGATCCCACATATGAGGGCCAGTGACACTGCCCTCCACAGCTAAGATGCTGAACAACAGCTCAACCTGGAGCTGGGCTGCCGTGAGTCGCTGGCAATGGCGTAGGCTGCAGCGGGGCTGCAGTGGGTTGCCATGGGCTACTGTTTGTAGCCAGCAGCCAGCGTGAGCGGCCAGCAGCTGCTGTGCACAGCCGTCCAGAAGCTGGTGACTGATCTGCCTCAACCCGGAAGAGCACAATGATGGTGCCAACTTGGGCCAGTGAAGCAACGTCTTCCACAACTAGACTGAAGAACAAAAGGACAGCAACTTGTCTGTTCCCCTTCCCCCAATTCCCCAATAAAAATCTTAAAAAAAAAAGTATAAAAATGAGCTCCATCACTCATCATAATTAGCCTGAAATCAAGTGAGTGTTAACTAGATTTAAAGGTACAGAAATGTTAGTGAGTGTTTCAAAGGCTGCCATGACCTGTCAGGAAGAAATGAAAGGATCATGGTAAAATTTATAAAAGTATTCAGAGTTAAAAAAAAAAAAGGGAGTCGGGGGGTAGAAGCAAACATCAAGAGAGATTATGAGTGATTGTGAAAGCAGACTAGTTAGCAAAAACAAAGCAGGTCTTCCACAAAGGTGACAGCATGATGAATCTTTATGTAAGACTTCTAGATCAAGTCTATTAATGGATCTATCAGTTCTATGAGCTTTCACTGTGGTGCCATTTCTCTGGATTGAACACTGGCTGAATTAATGGAGTATGGGTTGTTGGTGGAAAATGTTTATTAAAATACAGAGATTTTTGTGGTAAATTAAGGTAGCTAGCGGTTCACAGTTGGAGGAGGGGAATGTTCTAGAACATGTGTTCTTCCATTTTCCCTAGCTCTCATGTCCATCTTTGGAGGCTCACTGCCTGACTTCTGATCCTTGGTGACCTTGGAGAAAGTTATTTAGCCTTTTTGTGGCTCAGTATCCTCATTTATAAAAAGGAAATAGTGAAATAGCAATGGCTATGTCTGTGGAGTAAGATTCCACTGTTTACTGTGTTGCTGGACCTCTTACAAGAAACACTTATTACTTTTATGGTAATAGTAATAATGGCTATCATTCTCTGAGCACTTACGGTGTATCAGGGATGTTACTAAATTCATGAAAATCCTCACATTACAACACCATGAAGGAAGTGTTTTTATTATCTTTATTCAGTGGGTGAGAAAACTGAGGGACGGAGAGGTGAGGTAATTTTCCCAGAGCTAGTAAGTGTCGAAATCAGGATTTATTTAAACCCAGGAGGTTCAGCTACATGAACCTGTACTACACTGCACTACAATCAAAATAAATAATAACAACTTTTAAAAGCCTGTTCTCCTTTCAAGACACAGTTCAACTCTCACTTCTGTGCTGCCACTTCTGACCACATGTGGCCATTCATTCATTCATTCAACAAACATTTACTAAGTACCTATTATGTCAAAGGGCCTGTTTGGTATACTACGAAGTATACAAGTCAAATTAATCATAATCCTTGCCATCCAAGAGCTTATGATCTAGCAGTGGAAGATGAAGTGACCTCAAAAACTAGAACGGGAAGTGCCATAAGACAGAGAAAAGATTCTAGAAGAGTTCAGAGAAAAGGGAAGGTACTTCCAATTCTAAGGAGCAGAGTCAAGCTCTGAAGGCAAGAAGTGTATCAAGAAATGCAAATCATTGTGTTTGGTTGGAGTGAAGAGGAGTAATAGGCAAAGCATCTGCGATGGGAAGGGGAAGGACTTGACAGCCTGCTAGGGGCGTGGCCTATGTTTGGTAGTAAATAATAATACTCCATGAGAGAGTTTTGATTAGGCCAGTGATAGGATCAGAGAGCAACTTAATCACAATAGCAAATATTTACAAAGTCTCAGACCGGATGCTAAATACTTATATGTATGCATATATTAACTCATTTAACCTGCCATACAGCCCTAAGAGGAAGATACTGATACTTCCCCAATTTTAAAGAAAGCCAAAATATAATAACTGGCTAGTTAGGTAGCATAGGGATTTGAACGCAAAGCAGTCTGGATCCAAAGTCCATATTTTTGATCACTTTACTATTTTTTGTTGGAGAAATATCTCTGGTGCCACTACACAGGGTAGCTTGGGGAGGAGAGAGTCTTAAGGGGCAGGAAAGCTGGTTAGGAGGCTATTACAATACTCCTGGCTACCATCCCAAATTTCCATAGAGATTTGTTCAAAATGCTCATTTGGTTCTTTACTCTACTGTTAGATTTTCATATCTGTATTAGTGTTCTCAAATGGATGGGAAACCATCAAAAGCATGTTGTTTCTATAACCCATGTCACATACGAGTATAAACACACATGCACATATACACCAAGTAAAGGAGTTTGAATTAATAATTTCTAACATTCTGTCATTCTCTGATTCCATAGGGACTGGATCTTGATAACAGTTATAGCAACAATCTACAGTGCATGGCACTCTACAGTGTTACACTTTCCTATAGACAGCCATTCCAGGTCTGACTTTTAGAACAAACTTCTGAGGTGGATAGAGCAAGCCTTACTTTTCACAGAAGGGAAAATAGGTTAGGTAAGATTAAGTGACTTGCCTAAAGTCACGGAGCACCTATGCACGAGACTCTGGACTCAAACCTAGGAATTTGATTCTAAATACGGCGCTCTTTTTAAAGCTGAAGAAAATTCTAAACACAACCTAACCTTCATATTTAACTTTGCTTTGGAGAAACTCAGTGTTTCAGAAACTGCATTAATCTTTTCAGCATCTAACGGGGTGAGCAGTTAGGACTAACCCTGCTTTTAAGGTGACTAAACCGTAGCACCATTTATGGGCAATCAGAGCTGGCGTGGCAATGAGCTGGACTGCAGACCTTGGCAGGGTGCTGTCACCACCCACTGCATTACCTTAGGCTGAAGCTTCCTACACCTTCCATTTTAAGGTCACATTAATTTTGCTGCCCTTGCAGTCATCCATAAACACTTTGATGTGGAGGGACTTAGGTATGAAGTCACACTCTCTGACTCACTTCTACTTCAAAGAAACTAATTATGAATGAACTCACTCCAGGTCTGTCAAAACACTGGAAATCACTGACAATTCCCTGCTAATTTTTGCAAGACACCCTCCTGGACATGATTACATGAAATACTGTTTGTGGAAGTGTTTAACACAGTGCCAGGCACATACTAGTCTTTTAATGACCAGTTGTTTCTGAGCAACGCTTGGGCCAGCTCTGTTCTAGGTACTAGGAATAGAGCAGCTAATAAAACCAGTAAGGTTCCTGTCCTCAAGGAGCCTTTCTGGGGAAGACAGAGAATGAATGAGTAAATGAACGAGAAGGTGTGTCAGGTCCTGAAAAGTGCAATGAAGAAAATGAGATGGGTGACATGAAGGAAAGTGACTGCAAATGACTTTCAATATGATGGAAATCAGGGAAGGTCTCAATGACAGGATGTCTTTCTTTTAAGGGCTAACCATCCAAATGGCAGCAGAAATGCCATTCGGGCAGTAGTACACATGGGCTTAGACGTGGGGGGCCACAAGAAGGCTGGAATGTGAATAAGAGGGAGAGGGCAAAGACGGAATTCTAGAAAGGAGGTGGCGGCCAGATCATGGAAGGTCTTTGTAGGCTGGGGAAAGGAGTGCTGGTTACATTCAAGTGTGACTGAGAGTCAATGGGGCAGTGAAGGCACAACGGCTTGATCTGACTCATACTGGCATACCTCGGAATATTGCGGGTTTAGTTCCAGACCACCAAATCAAAGCAAGCATTGCAATAAATTAAGTCCTAATCTTTTTGTTGGTGGAGAGTCTTGCCTTCAACTTGTAAAAAAAAAAAAAAAAGCAACATTGTGATGCACAATAAAGCAAAGCACAATAAAACATGGTGTACCTGTATTGGAAGAAGCTGACACTAGCTTCTGTGTGGAAGTAGAGCACAGGGGGACGTTTCTTCGCTACCTCAGGCTGCTACAACAACATAGTCTGGATGTCTTAAACAACAGACATGTATTTCTCACAGTTCTGGAGGCTGGAAAGTCCAAGATCAAGGTGACAGCAGGTTCAGTTCTTGGTGAGGATCCAGATGCTGGCTTGCAGACCAGCCACCTCCTTGCTGTGTCCTCATGTGATGGAGATGGAGATGGAGATGGAGAGAGAGAGAGAGAGAGAGGGCTCTGGTGTTTCTTCTTCTCCTTATAAGGATATTAATCCCATCATGGGGACTCCACCCTCATGACTTCATCTAAACCTAATTACCTCTCAAAGGCTCCACCTAATACCATCACATTGGGGATTAGGGCTTCAACATACAACTTTTGGGGAGACACAAATATTTGGTCCATAACAAGGCAGGTGGAATCAGTAAGAAGGGAGGCCCAGGTAAGAGATGGTGGGTCCCAGGCCATCATGGGCATAAGTGCATAGAGAGATGGAGGCAGATTCCGGTTGTCCTTCAGGGTTGGGGCTCACAGGACAAGCCTGGAATAAATGTTTCCACACGTGCTTATTTTTCTTCCTTCCCTCTTTTCCTCCCTACCTAGCTCCTTACTTCAATTTATTTGTTGAGCTTTGGCATAAAGTATTTCTTAGGTAATTTGCATCTTTTCCCTTAAATGTACAGGTGAAGATTGTATCCAAAGCCAAGTAGATTCAATTTCACAAAACTTTGTTTAGAGGAGACTATGTAGTGTGGGTAACACAAAACCTTCTCATATCATGCACTTATTCTACTTCAATTCAACAATGGGCTGTGATTGGCAGTTATGAACTGGGCACTATCCTTGGTTCTGGAAGTTCAGATGAAAAAGACATAGGCCTAGCCCTCAACAATCTCACAGTCCAGTAATGGCGAAAGATGGGCAAGGAAACAAAACGCGATAGGAGGCGACACATGAAGCAGAAGCAATATGTAAGATATAGAGCATCAAAGCAGTACAGAGAAAGGGAGTAACTGAGAAAGAGGAAGAGGAAAAGGTCCCCAGTGCAGGTGCTGCTGGCCTGACTATCAGGGAAGGAAGATTCCCTGGTCAACAAGGAGGACATTCTGGGAGGGGGAGCAGCACAAGCAAATACATAGAGGAGTGAAACAGCAGGGTTTACTTGAGGAACGACAGGCTGCTCAGTGTTGCTGGAGCAAATGTACCAGAGGGAGACGAGGCTGTGAACGTAAGCAGGACCCAGATAAAGGGCCTCATTTACTATTATTTACGAGTTTGTACTGTATTCTGTACGTGATGGGGAGTCAGAGACGTATCGCCCATAGGGAAAGACCATCAGATTCATTCAATTTCGTGCATTAGCCAAGTGGACCTTTAAAACAGACTTCCACATGTGACTTGAGAATATTTGCAAAGGTGTGTGAATGAGAGACTTTAAAAGCATGTGGCTCCAAGGAAATTATATAATTTGGAAAGGGCAGAGAATGAGGAGAGGAAAAAATTCCAGCGGCTCAAGGAGAGACTCTCGGCCCCTTTCCAGCCTCTGGGAAAAGTCCGACTTGGGAAAAGCCGCCCGCCTGTTATGTCTGCAGGCGTCTGAGGCAAGGCCTGCTCCTCCCTCCATAGAACGGAGCGATTCATGCAGAAGGTAACGAGGAGAGGCGCCCATTTTCCAGGAGCTGCCATGCCAGTTCCAGTTGCCGTAAGAAGGTGACAGGAGCCTGGAGGCCCCAGTGGTGCCAAGGTACACATTTCCAGTGGGCACATCATTAAGGCCTCTAGTAAAAAATGCTAATTGTGCTCAGAGGACTTTCATCAAGCTTGGCAGCTTGGCCCCGGGTGTGGAATGTGAGGCTCCCAGGCCTGGCTGAGTGATGCCTTCCAACATCTCAGAGGGTCTCGAGAGTTGGCGTGACCGCCTGCATCCATGCACGAAAACAAGATTAATCTGAATTCCACTATATTTTTTAAGACGCCACATAAAGCTTGGGAAAGGGGGTAATACAAACTGAAGACATGAGAGGATGGCATCATTCTGCGATGTTTCCGCTGTGCAAAAGGAACTGGGAATGTCAAGGTTTCAACATGGAAAAATCCCCCCCCCCCGAGGCTTCCAAATGTTGTTGTTGGCTTGCTTCTAGAAACTGCAGGGGTGCAGCCCTGGTCTTTGTAGTGGATTAGGAAGCAAAATTGGGCTCAGGGCATAGCTAGGAAATAAAGTGAGAATTGTTACATTATTTGGAGTGAAAAATGCTCAGTCATTGTCTATTGTCGGCTGCTACAAAAATCTTATAAATCTGCACTGCCTGATAGCATAGCTACTCGCTGCGTTACTATTTGGACTTCAACTTGCATTAGCCACATGGCAAGTGTTCAACAGCCGTATGTTCAATAGCCACACGTGGCTGACTGCCCTCTTGGACAGTGTAGATAGAGGACATTTCCATCATGGAAGAAAGTTCTATTGGACAGCACTGTTTCAGACACCAGCTTCTTGGTGCTTTTCCATGACCATAGACCATGAACGTATATGGTTGTGGTGAGAGCAATAATTACATTAATAAAAATAATGATGGTCCATGTTGTTGAGCTCTCGCTCTGCCAGACTCTGTGCTAAAGTCTTTCCATGTCTGGCAGGTGAATTCATTAGAAGCTGATATTTTTTTCTCATCGCTTTGTCCCTCTCCCCACCCCAAAATTCAAGAGAGAAGTGGCCATTGATCCTAGTGTAAAAAGAAGTTGGTGCTGCAGAGCCAAAAGCTGAACTTGACTGAAGACAACATACCTGCTTGTCTTTTGCAGAAAAGCTAAGCTCGTGGAGGAGGCTGCGCTGAGTCTCAAGGAAGGGGAGAGGAGAGAAGGAAGCTAAAGGCAGGGGAGAGGGAGAACGGGGTCAGCTCCCCAGATTTAAAAGGGGACATGGTCAGAAAGTCCTTTTGGGAGTAAAAACAAAACCCCATCCCCTCACAGCTGGTAAGATTCTGGGCTGCTGGTAAGATTCCCAGAAGGAATGGTTGTCTGTGTCCCTAGGAAGGTTGGACCCAGGTCCTAATTTCCCAGCCCTAGAAAGAGCTTCTGTGCCCCAAACATGACACAGAAGCCTGGAATCACGGGGCCTTAAGGGGCCACCAGCTGAGCCACCACTAGCCCGTATGGTGTTCTTATTCTAATTAGAAAAAAGGCACTCTCTTCCTCATAGAAAATAATTTGTCAAGCTAGCATATTACTGATATGGGCTGGATTGGGTCCCCCTAACAAATTCATGTGTTGCCGCCCTAACCCCAAGACCTCCGAATGGGATTGTATTTGGAGGTAGTCTTTATAAAGGTAATTAAGTAAAAGGAGCCCATACAGCGGTCCTAATCTGATCTGACTGGTGTCCTTATAAGAAGAGGAAATTTGGACACACTAAGAGACCCCAGGAACCCATATGCAAGAAAGCCCGTGTGAAGAAGCAGCAAGGAGGTGGCCATTTGCAAGCCAACGAGAGAGGCCTCAGAGGAAGCCGACCCTGCCAGTGTGTTGGTCTTGAACTTCCAGCCTCCAGAACTGTGAGAAAATAATTCTGTTGTTTAAGCCGCCCAGTGTGTGGTGCTTTGTTATGGCAGCCCGAGCAGACTAATATAGTTACTGTATAGTCAGAACACCTCTCCCTGCTTAGTCTTTCCAGAGCCTTCGCGGGGCAGCAGCCTGACTGTGTGCTCACACATCAAGACTCTCTACTGTTCACATATATGCTGAACACCTGGACAGGTGCTGCTGGTAGGTGGAAAGACCCTGTCAGGTTTGAGGGAGGGACACATGGGGCCTTCAAGGGCTGTGGGGTGGGGGTTGGGGAACTGTTAAAGTGAGGTGGGCAGAGCGTGGCACCAGGTGACAGCAAGTGTGTGTGTGATCTACTGAGTGTGTGCATAGCTGTATGTACCTCGCTGCTCCAGGACTCAGCTAAGAGGACGGAACCTCCATGCCCACCTACATACTCCATAAACCTTAGTGTAGGTCCCTGATGTGAATGGCACCCTTTTAGAGGAGACGCTAGTGTGTGGTGCACAGCCTGACCTGCGTATGGGCTTGGACAATGAGGAAATCAGCAGCAGCAGTGGGATGCCAGAGGCCAAAAAGTATATTCTAGAGACACCCTGGAGAAGAGAATTGCCACAATATATCCTGCCAACCTAGTGGAAGGGAAGATTGGAGGCAAATTTAATTTCATTCAACAAAAAATAGATTACACGACGCTTCTTGCACATTTAAGTTTGTGAAAAAAGATTCATGCTTTATGTATGATGGTGACTTGCTCAAACGGAGTAACTTGGGAGGGTTAATGGAATGATGAGCAAAGATGTGGGCAGGGTTAAGAGATACCAGCAAGAGCAGATGAGGGAACCTGGAGCCAGCAATGCTCCTGGAGTGGTTACGCCCAACATCCGACGGGCGCGTGGAGGGAGCGGTTTCTGGAAGGGCTAAGCTGTAGGAGAGGCTCTCATGGAGGGAGATGTGGCCATTGTCTGGCAGAAGTTCAGCAGGCAAGGACCCCATTTTCCGGTCCTGTGATCTCTACCATAAGGCCTCATAGCCGAGCCCAACCAGAATCCCAGAGCAGGGTGAGAAGGATGGCAGAGGTAGAAAGACAAACAGGAAAATCCAGCACACCTTCTAAACATGCATCATTTCATCTAGACCTCCATGGACCCTCCAGTTAGGCCCAGTTATCCCCATTTTAAATACAGAAGCTTAGGCTTTGGGAGGGGTTTATGCGATTTGTCTCACTACGTTCTAAAATGTAAGGTCTATACGGGTATGACCTTGTTTGTCTTGTGTCCAGTTATAGCCCAAGTGCCTAGAAAAGTAGGTGCTCACTACATGTTTGGTGAATAACTAAATGCGGGAACTCCTCCAAGATCACACAAGGACCATCCGATAATGCAAAATTTGAACCTAGGCTGTCTGAGGGCAGAGCTCATAGGCCAAAGGATCATATCAACGTTCTTAAACCAAGGTCCATACATCTCTGTACATCTAAGAGTTTGCTGAGATAATCCTAGAATTTTGTGATTTGATGTATTCATTTCAATGATAGCTTTAAAAAGTTAATATTAGCATATCCTGGATCATCTAGATGATCGCCTACTCTCATAAATAGGGATTGTTGTGTGATTCGGTGCTCAAGTCTGTGTTTGCTTTCACTGTCATATTGGTACCAAGTAGTATCACAAAGTGGTATCACTGTAATTATCTTGGGCTAATGAGCAAGGAACATGGGTGGACTTAATTACTATGTGATTTATAAGCGATGCTCGTGAAAGTCCAATGATATCACAGAACGCTGTACAAACAAGAAAAGTAGGGGGCCCCCATGCAAAAGAACTGGTGGCAGGAGGTCAGAGCCATAGTCTCCTCGTGGTCATGATTTGGGCTAATGCAAATGCCACTCATGTTATGCTGAACTGTAGCAATTATGCAGAAGGGGTTTTTCTTAATTCATTTGGTTTTATAGTTGCATAGGAGTTTAGGTATCATTTTATGCTTTTGGGTGAAATATAATTTAAATCAACCCTTAAATGTTTTTGTTTTGTTTTTGTTTTGTTTTTTAATATGCCCAGGCATTAGCTAAGTGTCAGAAAAGCTTGTGTTATATGCTACAAACTGTGGTGTGAACTGCTTATAGCAGGAACCTAAGAGAGGAAGCCCAACTAGGCATGTCTGGGAAAAGGGGAAAATCTTGATTCCTTGCCCCCATAGCTGGAAATAATTATTTATTGAACACCTATTAGTTGCTGTATTGAGTTTTCAACATGGGCTATGGACTGAATTATGTCTCCCCCAAAATCATATGTTGAAGCTCTAACTCTCAATGCAATTGTATAACGGAGATGGGGCCTTTGAGAGGTGATTAGGGTTAGGTGAGGTCATGGAGGTGGGGTCCTCATGGTGGGATTAGTGCCCTTATAAGAAGAGACACAAGAGCGCGCTCTCTCTCTCTCTCTCTTTCTCTCTGTCTGTCTACCTCTACCACTATCTCTATCTCTGTCTCTGTCTCCCTGTCTCTCTCTCTCTGAAAGCCATGTGAGGACATAGCACCAAGGTGGCCACCTGCAAGCTGAGAAGAGGGCCTTCACCAAGAACTGCATCTATTGTCACCTTGATCTTGGACTTGGCAGCCTCCAGAACTGTGAGAAATACATGTTTTTATTTAAGCCACCCAGTCTATGGTATTATTTGTTATAGCAGCCTGAGCTGACAAAAACAACATCTATTATCTTAAACTCTCCTACTAGCTTTACAATGCAAATATTATTTCCCCATTTCACAGAAGAGGAAGCAGAGACTCAGGCAGGTGTGTAACTTACCCATACTGGAAAGAGGAGAGCAAGGAATCGTTTATAAAAGTTTGTGAATAAAGATTTATGGATTTTAAAAAGACTCTCTACCTTTTAAATTCTTTTAAATAGGTGACAATGGCTATTCCTACCATTTATGGTAAATGTCATACTGCTAATACTGACAGGGACACTTCCTAGTCCCAAGTGAATGCTGTGTAAAAATTCCCTCAACTTCACGCTGACCTGTGGGCCATTTGTTACTAACATGGGTGTTAACTAGGGCGAAGCAGACAGTTCAGCTCTATTTTATATTTGAGCATCTTTGAACCTAACTTTTCTTCCTATTGTTGATGGTAAATACATTGTTTTGTGTCTGTTTCGGGAAGGAACAAAGGAGAGGAGAGGATCACAGTTTCTGGGGAATCGTTTCTGCAGAGATTTGGCAAAAGGAACTCGGAGGGCTGGTCTCAACATGACTGATGCTGTTTGAATGTTTCTTGCTGAGCGTCAGTCTTTATATGAGTAGAGGTACACTCTATCCTGAGAATGGAATTTCCAAAGACTTTTTTTCCCTCTCCTAGATCCAGGACTTCTATTTTCTGCAGTACTGTGAGAATCAGGAGAGTGGGAGCAGACGTAGTTCTTCGCCCAGGCAAGAGGCAGGAGACTGGGCACACAGTAGGTCTGCAAAGCACTGTACATCAGTTTACCCAGAAAGCTCTTAAGCTGCAGCTTTCGTGATTCAGAAGAGACTTGGACAGCCGGTGACCCCGAGTACAAATCGCCAGCCCACGGGCTGAAACTACACGAGGAACTTTTTTAATATCAAGAAAGATTGCCGCTCAAGGGGTTTTTTTCTTTGTTCTGTGGAATGCTATTTCTCTCTCTGCAATCGACTTTGCTCCTCTTTCCTTATTAGACATTTTTTGCTTTTACGAATTTACTTAGACAATTATATTCTCAGAGAAATGGGGGTTCCTCCTTCCAGGATGGATTTGACCCTCCTGCCTTCCCCCACTGGAAATTTTCCCTGAGACTGAAATTTACGAAAAAGCACTCGGGGTCTTTTCAACACGCAATGACTGTTCACAAGGCACAATTGTTTGTCTTCAACTTGGAATTCATCTCCATTGAGTCAGGAACAAAATCAAGTCGACAGGGGCTTTAAAATTCAGACAGGAAGCTCTGCCCTTTTGCCCGGGGAAACCGAGAGGAAGGTTGAGGAGGAAGCCGATAAAGCAAAATGCCAGGAGGAGGTCTGATATCTATACCTCTTATATACCCGTCCGTGTTTTCCCAGCGCATTTTTAAAGGTAGAAGTGGTCTTTTTAAAGACTACTGATGAACACCACGTGAGGCATGAGACACCCCGTGGCCCCCATCCATGCAGTCTCCTTGCCATATAATCCTTTTCGCACAGCTATGTAAGCCAAGTGGTTCTCAGAGAGAAGTGGGGGAAAGCAACTTTGCAAAGAGTTGCGTCGCGTAGCCCTTCCAAAAGAGTGTTCCTTCCACGCTCAGATCTTCCATTTCCCACTTTTTGTCTCCTCGCCACTTGTTCACATCTTTCCCTTTCCTTCCTGTTTGCTTCCTCTCGCCCCATTGTCTCTTTCTGGCTTGTTTCAACCTGCTCTCTCCTCTGTTCTTTTTACTCTTTCCTCCTTCCGCTGCCTTACCCCAGCCATCTGCCATCAGTCTCCACCCCTGCTCTCCAATCAGTTCGCCTTTATTTAAACCACTTTTCTCCCACTTCTTTCATCTCTGCTGTTTGTTCTCAGTAGGATTTTGAAAAACCATCTCTCTCCCCTGTGTGTAGTATCAGAGACTACTTTACAAACTGTGGGTTAGCAAGTCCAGGGGTTACACATCTAGGTAAATGTTCCACAGACATGTGGGACTACACTAGGCTAAAACTAAATTCACACTTCCATCCCCAATTGTGCTCACTCCATTAGGACTTTTCTAGTCCTTCCCCTCATCTGCCTGGACACCCCCAAACAAGATCCCTCTCTCTCCTCCTTCCCCCAAGGCTTATGGGTATATCACTGCAATGTCTTTCAAATGTTTTTTATTTCTTTCTGTTCCCATTGCCCTAGTTCAAGATGTCCTCCTCTCTCACCTGAGCTGTTTTCATTCCTCCAAATCCTGCTGCGGTACCTTTAGTTTCTTCCCTTTCCCATCAGACTTGAGTCTCTAACGCACAGATCTGATCGCATCACTTCCCTTGCTTAAAAATTTTCAGTGGTTCCTGTTCCTAAGGGCAAGTCCACATCTTACAGCAAGATATTCAAGGCCCTCCACCATCTGGCTCAAGTCTACTTTTCGAGCCCCATCTCCCACCATATGCTAGGTCCTCGGTCACCATGCATTGAATAGAAAGTGCTTTGTCTTAACATGTTTTATTCCATGACTGTAGCAGCTGGGGTTCACAGCCAGGGCTCCAAATCAAAAGTACATTGCTCCTGACCCAGGTAAATGCTGACGCATGGCTGCCCTAAGTTGTCAGTCTGCATCCTACCAGGCCCCTCATGCCAACTAGCTCTGTGATCTCTGTCCATCGCTCATGTCTCCAGGCCTAGGTTTCCTCATTAATACCATGAGGCCTAGATGACTTTAAAATTACCCACCAGCATTAAAGATGATAGATAAGATGCGCAGACTCCCTGAGCCAGACTTCCTGGGCGGTGGTACCTTGCTGAGTTACACAGGTACTAACTCTGGTCTCTCGGTTCTGTCCATCTGAAGCCATCATTCAGGGATGAGATCAGACCCTGGGAGAACTGACTCATCCTGCCCAGACTCAGGCAAGTCAGATCTGTATCAGAAAGTTCCTTTATGAATATGTAGCAGCAAGAAGACCTCCATCTGCCATCCAGAACAACGTTCCCCTGCATTCATGGTAAACATGTATGAATATATATCATCTAGATTTTTTTTCTTAGTAAGTTAAATTCGTTATCAAGAGATTGTTTGGGCATATGGATTTGGAGCAAGGGCTCATGATCCAGAAGCTAGTGTTTCCAGGCTGGGATGGGGTCTGATGAATTCCCTTTCTTTCAGGTGTCTGTTAGGAGTGTTTGATTGCGAACAATAAAACTACCCCTGGCTGCATAAAGCATGAAAGGAGGATTATGGGAAGGATCGTGGGTAGCTCAGGAGGGTTTTCCCTGACCATCCTATCTGAAGTGACCTTCCCAGCTGGCCTGTACCATACCATCCTACTTATTTCTTTCACAGCACTTGTCTAGTGGGTAATTATCTTGTTTACTTGTTTGTCATCGGACTTCCTCATTAGGCTGCTCGATCCATGAGGGTAGGGGCATTGCCATTGTTGTTTGTAGCTCTGTCTCAGAAGCTAGGACAGTGCCCAGCACACACCATATGCTAAAAAATATTTTGGGGATGAATAAGTGTGTAGAAAGGAGGAGCTGAAAAAGTACGCCTGATGAGTGACTGGAGATAGGGAAGACCAGTAGCAGGAACTTCTGAATTTCTTTGTAGGCACTGCCATGGGATAACTAACTGCATTTGTCCCTCTGTGCGTCTGCCCCAGTCACATGGCTAGGATAGAGAATTCAGTCAGCCCAAATGAGGATGACATACATGCCCAGCCTAGAGGCTGTGATGTTGTAGTCTTGGGGTCAATTGCAGAGCAGAGCCTCACATGGAAGGCAGGATGGCAGATCCTCAAAGAAATGGCTACCAGGCAGACATCCACTGCATTTCACCATAGTGATCACTTTTCTGAGATCAGTCAGTTGGATATAGCAATTCTGCTCCCTAGAGATATCTCCATCAAAGCTTGTTTGCCAGCTTTTCTTGTCTCCATGGGTTCCACCAAAGTGAGTCTCATCCATCCAAATTCTCACCTGCTCAAAGAGGGCAGACGTACTCACTCTGCAGACATGATCTATGTGCTTTCTGCCTAGCATAGCCCACTAGATCTTTTTTTGTACATTTGTTTCTTATTTTCTAGCTCATGAATAAAACATACATATACTTTACATTTGAAAAATGTGTGTGCTTTCACTTAACCTAAATTCCTTGTTTTCTGTAAACCCACATTTGGATTACTTTGTTGTGGCTAACACTGTTGGTTGTCTACCCCAAAGCCACTCAGGGCTGCAATTCACCCAGGGATAAATCATAATGGAAGCCTCTTACTCTTTTGCCCATGATTGCACTAGAGGTGACACATAACCCAGATCTGGGCTATGAGAAATAATGCAAAGTCTACCAGGGACTTCTGGAAAGATTTTCCTCCCTAGTATAAGTCACATGGACAAAAGGATTTTGTGTCCCTTTTTCTTCCTTCTTCTTTCCTTCTTGATGGGGATGCTTTCATGGAGAGCTATGATACTTGGAACAGGGGCAGCCATCCTACAAACATGAATTGATAAATGTAAGGGCTACATACAAAAGATGATTGTGTGGAAGAATGTAAAGGCCTGGGTCCTTGACTGATTTTACTGTTGAGGTACAGAAATCAACCCTGGATTGCTTAAGTAAATAATAGGTGTTCATATGGCTTAAACTACTTTGTTGGGCTTACTGGGTCTTGCAGTCGAAAACATCCCTACCTTAGAGATTCATGACAAACAACTCCTTCGTGATCTTAGCTCTTACTGCTTGGCTTTATCACACTAGAGACACTTCTGTTGCTTAGTAATATAGGTTCTACTGAGCATTAGTGTAAGAGTAAGTCTAAGGAAGAGCATATAAATTCTTGTGTTCTGTTATAAACATTTCATTATTTATGTCTACTTCTTACAAAGTATCATTATGAATATCTACTTGAATGAATACTATGATTTATCATACAGATATCTCCTGTATATAAATATGTACTATCTACACTTTTTGTTCCATTTCACATTACTATTTAATTGACTCCAATCTGGGGTGTTTTGGAATTTCTATTCAGAAGGGACTTAAAAGTGGCAATTAGATGGAAAGTGGGTGTGGCATCTTGAAACTGCATTTGCATCAGACTTTTAAGATTAAGACGCATGTAACTGTCCATATCATGGAATGGGAGGGGCTGAGGTAGCCTCAAGCACCACCACCTGCACCCTATCACTACTATAGTTCCTACCCTTAAAACCAACTGCCTAAGAATTTTAACTTCCCTCCTGGAAGCCAAGGTATCAGTTTTGAAGGCTTTACAGCATGGGCCTCCAAGATTGGAAACTGGGTGGGATAATATGACTACATCTGCATTGTCATTGATGCTGCCTAAATCACTTTACTCTATGGATTATCACTAGCATGTCACATAAAAAGAAATTCAGGCTCAAAGGGTTTAAACGATTGCTCAAAATGCACAGGGAACCAGCAGAACCAGTTCTACAACCTTGGTCCTCTGATCATCATTTTTCCCAGTGCATCAAGTTGTTCTCAGTTTAAGGATGGGATCTTTAGAATCTAGAATAGTGTAGCTAAGGGGTGGCTGGTTAGTGCAGTTGGTTAGAGCACAGGCTCATAACACCAAGGTTGCTGGTTCAATCCCCACATGGGCCACTGAGCTGTGCTCTCCACAACTAGATTGAAACAACTACTTGACTTGGAGCTGATGGGTCCTGGAAAAACACACTGTTCCCCAATTAAAAAAGAAAACAATTAGAATAGTGTAGCTAAAAAGAAAATGTTCCTGGGCCATTTAAAGGAGACTTTTAAAGAGCATATGTTTTCTTACCAGAGAAGAACAGAAAACCAGAGGGTTCGGGAGGAAATATAGACTGTCCAGTCACTCAATGGCTCTGGAAAGTGGATACGCATAAATACCCAGCTCCATGTTATCACTGTGTATTTCTCCAGAATCTAACTGCCTTCTGTCCCGTATTTGCCTACATGATACTAACCAGTCTTAACAAGAACAAGCACACCAGGAGGAACTTTAGATCTCTGAGCAGGAAGGAAAGGGAGTGGGCACACCCTGCACATTTCCCTGTACAGTGGTTTGAAGGAGCACGTTCCAATTCCTCTATAGGCGTGTGATCGGACAGAAGGGTTCCCCATCCTAAAGAAGGGAGGAGTGTCTTCAGCAGCAGGCTGGTGGACCAAGTGAGCAGAGGGTTTCAAGTCAAAGTCAGCCCTGGGTTTTCCAAGCCCAAAGGGAAACCAAGCTCCAGGAGGGGCATGGAAAGTTAGAACGGGGCCAGAATGGGAGTGAAGGGGAAAGAAAGCAAAAGGAAAACTCATGTTGACAGACTGACTGACTGAAAAGGTTTATACATAAATTTGAAGAGAAGGCGATTCTGACTTAGCTCAGGACCAGGGTAATGATGTCATCAGCACAGTGAGACATAGTGGCCTGGCAAACATGCCAAGAATGTGGGCCGAAGGGGCCTGGGTTATTCCAGGTTGCCATGGTTTTTAGCCAAAAGTAATAGTGCCAGGCAGGGAAAGCAGGCAGCCTTATGCCTCAAGGATGTCCAACATACTCTGAGGTCCGGGACAAAGGAGTCTTGTTCATTCCTCTACAATATTGGCCAGTGAGTAGAGCTAGCAGGAGAGTGCAGCCTTTAAAGGTATAACATCTGGAATCAGACGACTGGAGTTCAAACCCTGGCTCCACCATTTACTTGCTGTGTGGTTTTGACAAAATGGCTTAACTTCTCTGTGCCTCACAGTCTTCATCTGTAGGTTAATCAGAGCCCCTAATTCATAAGGTAATATGAGAATTAAATAAGATGTTCTCTGAAAGGTGCTTAATCTACTGCCTGATACCACTCAATCTTAACCTATTCTTTTTCATAAAAAGTATACATTGAGGTAAACAATGGAAGAATAAAAGCAGAGGAGTGATAAACATTGATTTTATATACACAATAAAAATGCATCCAATGAATGATTAGGAAAGAAGTGACGACTAAGCATAGGGCCTGGACCATCGGTGACTGAGAAGAAAGCAGGTGGAGTCATCCCAGGCACTTTCATCCTTTTGGTTTGTATTAGGGTAGGATCAGGTGAGAAATTAAACCCCAAACTCACCAAAAAAAACCCCCAATACTGCATGGCGCATATTGTCAAATAACTGCTCAGGTGTGGAGACAACTTCTTTCTTTATAAGAACGACAATTTTAACATTTTTAATCGTCCTCCAGGAAGGGCTGTACCACCCTAGGTGTACGACGTAGGGTAAGTTACTAAACTTGCTCACAACTACTTTTCGTCATCAATAATAAGATGGGGAATATAACAGTACTAACTTCATAAGGTTGTAGTGAGGATCAAGTCAGTTCATGCGCATAGAGCTCTTAGAAAAGCAGTTGCAGACACAGAACGCTAACCCCATTTACACTCCAGTTCAGAAATGCTTGTGTGTTGTACAACACTTACCAACTCACCCACTATCCTACTATCTAATAATAGCCACATGTAATATGTTGTGTATATTCTTCCAACCTTTTTCCATGCACATCTAGTCATATAAACATTCACGTGTTTCTCACAAAAGGGATCATTCTGTAGTGTTTTCTTAGGATCTGCTTTTCCACCTGGCAACATATGGCGAAGATCTTTCCATTCCTGAGCCTCCACCAGCTTTAGGGATCGCAGAGATCCTCTCTGGGGATTTACCCTGGGTCTCAGCAGGGTCAGTCCCCGTTTTGGCTGTTTCTTCTCATTTCCTGCTCCTTCTTCCTCTCCCAGCTGTGCCTTACACCTCTGCTCCCTCACCTGCTGCTCCTTTCCTGGTTCTCCAATCCTACAGCACCACCCCCCCGCCCCTGTCCCCATCAATGGCGTGCAGCTGCCCCAAAGGAGGGCTCTGTGGGAGAAATTTTACTTCCTTTTATTGCTTACCTCTCGGTTTTCCAATAGAGCACTAACCAAGGCTGTCTGTGTTTAATCAAGTTTTTCAAAGGGTTAAAAATAAGAAATATAAGTGTTGAGAGAAAAAAAAACTTAAAATTTGTCATCAACTCTGTTTCTTGAGTCCAAATTGGGGGAGAAAAGTATGCCCTTCATAGGAAATCCCTTTGTCACCATACCCATCCCCACTCCCGCCCCCAATTTTAAGATGGAAAACAAGCTTTCTCAGTTCCCCTCCACCATATTCGCAACATTACCCAGGCCAACTGGCAACCCTCAGGTGAAATTCAACCATTAGAGTTGGTGTGGCCAACAAGGTGCTTAAAATTTTCTTGTGAATGAGTTGTCACCATTTGAAAACAAGGAGATTTTATTTACACACTTAGATTTCTGATTTCTCTTGAACGATGAAAAGCTCTGGAAACACTGAACCCACATTTCTATAAGGCAACAACTTTGGAGCTGAGTGCTCTTGCTCCATATAGATGGGACTTGTGCCCATCGGGTGGCCTCGGGCCCCACTATTATATGACACTGGGTGACATCACTTGTTTATTTACCTGCCTGGTTCCTGTAGGAATTTGAGTCTAAATGGGGAAAAAATATTGTATGTTGTCAGCTCCCTGCATTCATGGAGAAGCTTCCTTGCAGTCTTCCTCTCCACCCAGCTGGCTGCTATTGTCTGGGTAATTTTACCATCCAGTAGGCCTACCCACATCCCACCTGAGGCCGAGGCCAGCTGGGTATAAGCAATCCACTCTGGGGTGGTGTCCGAGAAGGAGGGCCCTTGAGGAGAGGGCATGCCTGGGGGAATATGAATACCAAGATGGAGAGGTGGGATCATTGTGGGGAATAACCAAAGCCATTTGTGGAAGTGGAGTAAAAATCATGCAAGAAATCTGAGGAGAGAGGCAAAGGCAAAAGGGACACTGCGGGGTGGGGTAGAGATGTGAAGGCTAGATCTGGGCAAGGCAGGGCTCAGGCCATTCAGGACTTAACCCCAGGACAGGGCTTATGAGGTTTTCCCCGTTTTATGTGACGCCGGCAAGGTCATGGGAGCAGAAGCAGGACCTCACAGATGCATGGGTGGCCTTCACCTCTACTGTCCTTGGACAGCCCACTCGTGTCACCACGACCTGGGCCCTGTGATCACCTGGAAGTGTTCTCTATCGTAAATCTCAAACTCTAATCTAAGGCTAGACCACAGGTGTCTAGCCTTTCAGCTCTTGTCGAGGACTCAGCCAAGCCTACTGACCCCCTTTGCTCCACTTTCTCCCTGCCCAGCATGAATTCCCCTGGTTATCAGTTTGAGCTTGTGTATTTTGCTCCTTCGCAACTTTTTCTGCCAACACTTTCCCTCTAAACCACCAACCTTCGTTCAACCAATAACCCCCTGTCACCCTACACTGGGTCACTGAGTGCTGCTGAGCCAACCAACTCCCCGCCCTACACCCAACTTCACTGAGCCTCCTACTGCACTAAGATTAGAACCTCGAAATGCTCCCTCTATCCCACCTCCAACTTGTCTACATCCACATCCATCGTATTTCTGCCCCTCCCATCTCGGGGAGTCCATGCTCCTACTCTTGGGACCCCCATCTTCTCTTATCTCCTCTAGGACATTGTTCTTTCAATAATTCTTTTGGCCTCCTATATCTTAAGCTTTTCCCTGTCTCCTGAGTCCTGCATAGCTCCCAGACATATCTACATTTCTCCCATCTTTGAAGCAAAGTGCCCGGGAACCTTGGTGGAAATGACTACAAAATGATAACATTCAGGGTTCTAAGGAAGGAAGGAGAGAAATCAGCGAGATAAAGAAAACAGGCTGCAGGAAGGTGCATTTCTTCGAGCTCAGGGTTTTGGCAAGAAAAAGCCAATGGGAATGAAATCTGAGGAACAAAGGGTCTGCACGAACAGGATGCCCTTCTCACATCATATACTAAATTTGTCATAATACCCTTCTTGTGTATAGGGCTCTGAGGCTCACATGCAGTTTTTCATCCAATTCTCGCTTCAGTCGGGTGAGATAGGCATGGGGGAGACGCAGAGAGTGGGGAGTGACTACAGGAGCTCTGGGGGAGAAATGTTGAAACAAAAGGGCAGAGTGAACAACTACAAAAGCACAGGCTTTATAAAAAGACTGTCACCGCCATATAACCAAAACAGATGTCCCCCTTGAACCAGCTCTGGGGGTGAGGCCAGGAGGCTTACCTCTACTTACAGGCCCTCCCCAGACATTTACCAGCTGACTGATTTCAGAGCCTCCCTGCATCTCCAGTTTCTGTATCTTGATCATCCTGCCACCCAGGAATCAAGTGTGACAGCACATGGGAAAGTGCTTTGGAAATCATGAAATTTTAGGTAAATGTAAGCCAATGCCACTGACAGTGGTGAAAACTCATCAAGGAGGCTCAAATGACCCACTGCCCTCAGCTAACAGGGCCAAATGGGTCTGGCTATGAGGATGGTATGAGTAGAGATAATACGAAGGGGGAAGCGAAACTCTGAAGACTGGAAATAAAAAACAGAACAGGTTTTTTAAAGACACACGAGGGAACTGCCATCTCCACTAACACACCCAGATCTTTCAAGGTTGACCTTGGCAGGGTGGTCTCCACAGAGATTCTCTTCTCAGCCAGTGTTAGATTTTATTTAAAGAAGACTACAGAGTTCTTACAAGATGAATGTCCATATTGTGAAAAGGGAAAGGATGATTCCAGTAATTAAAAATCATCTGCCCATCTAGAGAAGAGGCTGTACGAGATGATGAAAAGAGCAGGGACTTTGGCTCCTGGCTGATCTGGGTTCAAATATGCCCCTTGGGAGCTACGTGGTACTGCATTCATAGCTCAACTACTCTATATCTATAAAATGGAAGTGATAATGTTGATCTCAAAGGGTGCAATTAGATAATATGGAAAACCTCCTCAGCATTATGGTGAGTGCTCAGTCCAACAGTTCCTGGAATGCTGGGTAGTAAAGAATGAGGTCCTGTCGTGAGCAAATTTTCTTGAACCAATTTACTTTCTGCCTGCAAAGGGAAGTCGTACATCTGGAATAGTGGTTCTCAACCCGGAGTTGATTTTGCCCTCCAGGGGACATTTGGCAGTGTCTGAAGACATTTTTTGATTATCATAATTGGGCTGGGGATTGCTACTGGCATCTAATTGGTAGAGTCTATAGATGCTGCTAAACATCCTACAATGCACAGGACAGACGCCTAGAAAAAAGAATTCTCTGGCTCCAAATATCAATGGTACCAACTTTGAGACACCCTGGTCTTGCCCAAAGCTGGGTCTTTATTGTTCCTTCCCCAGTATCTTAGTCAAAAAACCAAGTGAACCCAATGGCGTACGTAAAGCTGTTTATGCTCTGAAGCAGCCAGCGAGGGGAAATATTCATTGGTGATTCATATATGTTATTTTAGGGCTGTTAACAATCTTTGTCTGAGGCTGGAGTAATCCATTTAGAATGTGTTTATTGGTCAGAGAGAATACCAATTTGGTGGACGTGTTAACATTTTGGAGGAGGGGAATCATATCTTAAGTCACCTTGACAAACAAAAGAAGTAGTTTTCCAGGAGCAGAATGGAATTCTTATTGGGGAAAAATTAACAAGGCTTACGCGTCATGGAAATGAGGACTACAAGTCAACTATGGCCTGTGGTTGAGTCTGTGAGATACGAAGATTGAGGCAGAATCCTTCAGGATTCCTCAGACAGAACAAGGCCTTTCAAACTCCCCAGTGTAGGGCTTTGCATTTTAACAGAGATATGGAGAAACCTGTAGAAAAGCTACAATAGCTGGAAAATAAAGAGTGCTCTGAAAACAGGCAAAAGGAGTTTAGGTGTCTTAACATGGCAAAGAGAGGACTGAGTGTGCTTGGCTTTAAACAAGAAAGATTTGAACTAGAAAGACTTGAACAAGAAAGATTATCACAAGGAGAAAAATGGCCAGCTGTTTTCCATCTCCACGGAGGAGCAAATTATAGGAAATGGGCTGAGATTGCAGCACAATGGTGGTTATAAATACGAAAGCATTTTCTAACTGGACCCTGGAACAGACTTCAGAGGAAGACAGCTCAATTCCCATTACTCAAATTTACTAAAAATAAGTGAAGTCTCAACCTGACCACAGGCAAGAGACTGGACGTGGTGACGTCTTGAGTGCCCTGATTTTGTCATTCTTTTTGCCTCTGTCTTCACAAGGCACAGCTCCTTCACTGATGAGTGGAAAATTTGGTTGTTTCACTCTATGGCCCATATAAGCAAGTTTCCTAAACAACCCATTTGATGGATTTTTCATTGACTGTATTATGAAATGGACTGGTGGTTTTAGAGTAATTTTGACCCAGCTGGTAATTTTATATTTATTTTACCCATGGAAGTTGGACATGAATCTGTAAGTTATACTGTGCTTGTGGGTCATTGAGTAAGCCTTGCATTGATCATAATGTTTAATAGCTTAGTTCTAGGAGTTGCTGGGTTCTTCAATGCTGATGACAATACACTCACCAATATACACATTAATGTAATCTGATCTAGTCATTCAGACCAGAGTTTAAAAAAGGTGGGGAAATGGTTCCAGGCTTTCACTTCGCTCCAAGGGTGTGCTATTTGTAGCCAGAGTGTACTGATGTTGAAGCCAATATCTGAGTTTGAACGTGGCAGGTGGGGGTTTGGAAAAGAAGATGTGATCCTGCTGTTTTTAGCATTGTACAGAAATCAGTTCATTCCATTTTCGAGTGAATTTACTGAATTGCTGATAGAAAACGACTCGATCCATTGAAGCCTCATGTCATGTACTATGGGAGCGTCAAGCTGACGTGTTTCCTTGGGCTGTCTTATGCATAGACTTTAACCTTTTACGCTCATGCTCTAAGTGGAAGCAGAAATGTAGACTGCTGTCATCCACTGAGTTTTGAACTTCTCTGCTAAAAAATATTCCTCTGCAAAAATTCACATTAGAGGCACCAGTAAACAGTAAATCCCTTGTGTTCTTAAAAAGGTACAGGAAATTAGTAAAGTCATTGATGTGAACACAAAGCGGTGCATATTCAATGAGAAATAAGCCCTGTCAAGGTAGAACTCCACCCAAGATCCTGCTGACCTCATTTTTGTCCCTGTGGCAGGATTGCTGGCTGTACCCTAACAGGCAATCCTCCCTTCTTCCTTTGATAACATAGCCTCTGGGTTTTAGTCAGACCCATGACTTTTACACTAAATGCTACATTTTCCAGCATCCTGTGCACTTAGGTGAGGTAAAGAATACATTTTGACTGATGGCATGTGGGCAGAAGTGCTTTGGGCAGAAGTGATTTGTGCTATTTCTTGTCCCTAACCTTAAAGAGAAAGGATAAAACCACCCTCCACATCTTTCCTCTTCCTTTCCTGTAGACTGGGATGCAGACATGATGGCAGGACACAGAGCAGCCATATTCTGTCAAGAGGTAAATGTCCTCTGATCAGGATAATGGAGAATCAAGATGGAAGAAACTTCTATTTTCATTATTATGGAGGGACCACATTTGCTTTGGACTATTTATGCTTTGATGTTTAAAGTACAAAAAAAATAAACTTCTATTTGTTTAAGCTACTATCATTTTAACTTTTATAAAAGCAGGCAAACTAGTATCCTAACTAATATCATAACTCTTTTGGCACCAGAACCTTAATTTTAGTAATTTAGGTTTTTTTTTCATTCAGTAGAACTATATATACATATATATATATATATATATATATATATATATATATGTGGAGAGAGAACGAGAGAGAGAGAGAGAGAGAGAGAGAGAGAGAGAGAGAGAGAGAGAGCACACAAATACACACACACACACAAAAGCAATACCTGAGATTTATTAACTAAGGACTTAGTAAAGATCACCAAAGCATTGATTGTAAAGAACTCACCCCACNCATATATATATATATATATATATATATATATATATATATATATATATATATATGTGGAGAGAGAACGAGAGAGAGAGAGAGAGAGAGAGAGAGAGAGAGAGAGAATACACACACACACACAAAAGCAATACCTGAGATTTATTAACTAAGGACTTAGTAAAGATCACCAAAGCATTGATTGTAAAGAACTCACCCCACACTCTGTAATGTGAACTATGTACAACTTGCTTTATGTTTTTCTATATGATGAACTAACAGATAGAGAGAGGGTGATAATCAGTCTTCTAGTGAGGTGGTAAAGAGCACGTGCCCAGATGAATGTCCAGGCTGCTGTGGCAGCCACAAGCAGCCACAGTCAAAGCCACTGCCTGAGGAAGAGACAGGAAGATGATGTTCCCTTGCCAACAAAGGATTCTGAAATGAAAAGAAACCCTTCTAAACCACCAACATTAAGGCAGAAAAAAAAACATGCAGAAGACAAGACAGGATTATCTTCGTATTCTCTATAGATAATCATTTTACAACACTGTTGTCATGTGGAAAGGTAAAAGAGCATGCAATGAAAACGTAGGGAAAAATAGTATTATCAAGCTCTCTCGGGTAATTAATTAATAAATAAAATATTATTATTTTAGTGGATTTTGCGGTGTGTGTGGTATGTTGTCAACTTTTTCAATTTTGTAAATACCCATTTTATATGTGAAAATACTTGTAACTTTGTATTGTTTTCCAAAATTCGGTAAGCTGCAGGACCCACAACACCTGGATCTTCTCTTGGAAGGGAGTTTATAGCCATTTTGGTGAGAAGGGCACCTCTTGGTTGGCGTTTCAGATGAAGATAGATGAAGAGAGTGTCACATGACACTTTCTGGGAAACACCATTAATCAGCCCCCAGAAGCAGGAACTGGGGCATCCCTGGAGAACCAGTTGATGCTCAGGCTAGCGTGTGTTACATGAGCGTTAGTGATTAATCTCCAAGAGGTGATGAGAGTGAGCTGTGTGCTTCCTTTTGATCCCTTGCAGTTCTCTTTCTAAACATCATGCATGTGCAGTGTTACTTCCTTTCTAACTGCAACTCAAAAATCAAGAAAAAAAAATCTTTTTTTCATTTTTGGCATTTCTGTCCTCAAAATCTCATTTGGACACATTCTGGTTGCACTGAGCCCAGTGACTATGAACTCCCTTCTGACGTTGTCTGGGAAAAGTCCCAATCCCATTCTCCACATGTTCTTCTCACCCCTGCTTCATATAGTTCTTGTGTGAAGTAAAATTGTGCCCTTTCTAAACTAAGCATAGTGAATAGGCTGAGTATCTGGTATTGGTCTTGGCTAATTTTGTCAAATCCCCTGTTGAAGGGGGTGTAGGGGGAAGTGAAGGTAGGTCAAAGGCAGAGAGAAGGGTGAAGTCTCCTTGTTGTAGATGGCGGAATCAACCATGAGAGTATGTAAATCCCCACTACGACGACCCAGTCCATAGCACAGAACCTCTCACTTGAAACTTCCTGACAACTTGAGTTCCCCACATCCAGGCTTGCCACCACCCCAAGCATAACTCCACACAAGAGCCAGAGTTATTTTTTTTTATCATCAGATCATAGCATCCTTTTGCTTAAAACCCTCCAATGACTGCCCATGGCAATGAAAATAAAAGCCAGACTATACTCGTATTGTGGCCTACAAGTCCTTTCATGATGTGATGACCACTCCTGCTTCTGCTTCCGCTCCTACCTACCCTCTGATGTGATGACCTCATCCCCTACACCCCCCAGCCCCAGGCCTGTCCATGAGTTAGCCTGCCTGCCTCCTTTCCTCTCTCCTCTCCTCCCTCCCTCCCTCCCTCCCTCCCTCCCTTCCTCCCTTCCTTCCTTCCTTCCTTCTTTCCTCTCTTCCATGTTTCATTCCTCCATTCCTCTCTCTCTTTCTATGTAACAGCTTCATTGAGATGTAATTCACATACCTTACAATTCACCTGTGTAAAGTATGCAATTCAATGGTTTTTAGTATAGTCACAGAGTTGTACAGCCAACACCACAATCAATTTTCAAATATTTTCATCACTCTGAAAAGAAACTACCTATTAGCAGTCACATCCCATTTGCCCCGCAGCCACAGGCAACCACTCATCTACTTTATGTCTTTATAGATTTGCCTATTCTGGACATTTTATAGAGACAGAATCATACAGTATCTGGTTTTTTATGTCTGAATTCTCTTACCTAGCATGATGTTTTCAAGGTTATTTCATGTGTAGCATACATCAGTAATTTATTCCTTTTTACAGCCTAATGATATTCTATTATATAGATGTACCACATTTTGTTCATTTTGTTTATCCATTCATCAATTAATGGGCACTTTGGTTGTTTCTACTTTATGGCTATTATGAATATTGTTGCTGTGAGTATTTGTGTGTACTTTTTTATGTAGACACATGTCTCCAGTTCTTTGGGGTGAACACCTCGAGTTAGAATTTCTGGATTGTGTGATACATCTATGTTTAACAGCTGAGGAACTTCCAGACTCTTTTACACAGTCGCTGCAGCATTTTCCATTCCCACCAGCAACCAGTGTATGAGGGTTCCAATTTCTCCACATCCTCACCAAAACTTGTTATAGCAATTTTTTTGTTATAGTCATCTTAGTGGGTATGAAATCGTTATGGTTTTTATTTTAATTCCACACTTGCTAACAAGGTTGTGCATCTTCTCTTGTGCTTATTGGCATATTCTCTTTGGAGAAATGTCTATTCAGATTCATTTTGTGATTGGGTTCTTTGTCTTTATGTCTTTCAGTTGTGAGAGTTCTTTATATATTGTAGATACTAGATCCATATCAGATATATGATTTGCAAATATTTGTTGTAATTCTGTGGGTTATCTTTCCATTTTCTTGATGGTTTCCACTGAGGCACAGAAGTTTTATATTTTTATGAAGTCCAAATTATCTATTTTTTCTTTTGTTGCTCATTTTTTTTTTTTTTGGTGTCGTATCTAAAAAGGCTTTGCTTAACTGAAACTCACAAAAAGTGACTCTCACATTTTATTCTAAGAACTTTATAATTTCGGCTTTTACATTTAGGTCTATGATTTCCTTTGAGTTAATTTTTTAATATGGTATAAGAAGAAGTCCAATTTCATTCTGTTACATGTGGATATCTAGTTGTCTAGCTCCACCTGTTGAAAAGACTACTCTTTTCCTATCGAATTATCTCAGCATCTTTAGCCACACTGCTTTTTTATTCCTCAAACAGACAAGCAGATTTCTGCCTCAGGGCCTTTGAACCATTGGTTTCCTTGTACGGAACCCTCTTTCCCTGATTTTCAAGGACTGGCTCCTTCTTATGCTGCAAATCTCAGCTTAGAGGGGCTAACCCTGAACGCAGTGTCTTAAGCAGCCTCTACCCCCACCCATCTAGTACTTCTCCATCTTTATTTTATTTTCTTCTTAGTACTTAATACTTTCTGCACATAGCTAATAATTTAATAGAGTTATTTAAGTCCTTTAGGTGGATGTGTAGATTTTCACATCAAGACAGTTCAGGAGCAGATAGTAGATACTTAATTTAGAAACTGAAGATTCATATAAGTGTTCATATGTGTGTGTTTGGGGGTGGTGGGGTGTGACTGAGAGAAGGGCCTATGGGTGAGAGTGAGAAACAAGTGTGTGAGTTCCAGGTCAGTTTGGTTAAACATCAGACTCAAGGGGCTATTTCTAGATATTGATCTTGGCAATGATTTTTTTTATTTGACACCAAAAGCATAGGCAATATAAGCAAAAATAAACAAGTGGGACTACACCAAACTAAAGTTTTGTACAGCAAAGGAAACAATCAACAAAATGAAAAGGCAACCTATGGAATGGGAGAAAATATTTGCAAACCATACATCTAATAAAGGGTTAATATTCAAAATATATAAGGAACTTATACAAGTCAATGGCAAAAAAACAACCAACAAAAACAAATAACCTAATTAAAAAATAGGCAAATAACATGAATAGATATTTTTCCAAAGAAGACAAACAAATGGTCAACATATACATGAAAAGATGCTCAACATCACTGATCATCAGGGAAATACAAATCACAACCACTGTCAGACATTGCCTCACACCTGTTAGGGTGGCTATTATCAAAAAGTCCAAAGATAAAAAGTGTTGGTGAGGATGTAGAGAAAAGGGAACAATTGTATACTGTAGGAATATAAATGGGTACAGCCATTATGGAAAACAGTATGGGGGAATCCTCAAAAAATTAAAAATAAAACTACCATATGATACATCAATCCTGTGTATACAAACACACACAATGATAGAATAATAACAAGAATTAGGTAATTGTTAACAATTGAGGAATCTAGATGAAGTGCATACAGGGGTTCTTTGTATTCTTCTGGTAACTTTTCTGTAAGTTATAAATCATTTCAAAATAAAATTTTCCCAAACTAAAAAAGAAGATAGGTATCTCACATCTCCCAATCCATACAAGGATCCTCACTTTGGTGTCTTCCATAGTGGATGGAAGATTTATGATTACTTGGTAAAAAATGTATGGGTAACCAGAGTGCTTTTCTCATTCTCTTTCAAGTCTTAAAAGGCAGCCACAATATAATTTTTAATTTATAAAGTTAGATCCTGGAACAAACAAAGATTGTCCAAGGAACAAGGAAACAAATATTTGTCAACAGCTGACTATAGGCTGGAACTGAAAGATCGCCACCACTAGACCAGCCCTTCCTCTTGAAGTTTATTGCAACTGGTGTAAAATGGAATCATGGTGCAGAGGTTGCTGTGAGGGGGGATGAAACGGCAACTGAAAATACGGAACATCATGAGACCCTGAAATTCAATACTGCTAATTAGAGACTCTGGGTTTGGCTAACACCAAAAATGAGTAGTTGCTATTTTGCATTAAAAACTTTTTGTAAAAGAAAATATATTTATTTGCAACATAAACAAAGTCTTGCTGCTAATTAGGGATGGAGATATATATAGAGCCACACAAAATCATAAAGCAAAACTGGCCACTCTCTTGGCATACCCTCATTTACACGAATTTGATGTATTTTTCTGGGTTTTTCTTTTTAAAAGTAAAAAAGAGAAAAAGAACCATGTATATAGCATAGAAGCTTTTTGTCAATTTTTGACTGACTGTAGCAAAGTACTAACCTGCTGCCTTTAAGAATCCCTGAAAACAGATCTTAAGAGGTAGTGGGGGTAGAGTTTGATTTATTACTTTTACTTAAAATATTTGGATTATATGAGACATATTGAAAGATTATTATATAAGGCACCTTTTCAACATACTTCTAGTTGCCTTCATTTAACTCCCCCTTTCCCTCCCCAGTCACTATGCTCTGATATTAGTTTTGAGTTGAGGCTCAAATATATGTAAACCTGAACATTGTATTTCTACTTTTTTTTTTTGCATGAAACTTGTAATCATATATTATATAAATATTTTTTCTCATGGGTGGACCTTTAAGGCATTATGCTAAGTGAAATAAACCAGACAGAGAAAGACAAATACTGTATGATCTTACTTTTACATGGAATCTAAAAAAAAAAACAAAAAACAAACATAGAAAAACTGAGATTTGTGGTTACCAGAGGCAGTGGGTGGGGGTGAGAGGATGAAAGTGGTCAAAATGTACAAACTTTCAGTTGTAAGCAAGATACATAAGTACTAGGGATGCAATGTACAACATGATGACTATAGATAACACTGCTGTATGATATATAGAAAAGTTGTTGAGAGAATAGGTCCTAAGAGTTCTCATCACAAGGAGAATTTTTTTCTTTTTTATTGTATCTATACAAGATGATGGATATTAACTAAACCTATTATGGTAATCATTTAACAATATGTGTAAATCAAACCATCACACTGTATACCTTAAACTTACATAGTAATGTATGTCAGTTATTTCTCAATAACACAGGAAAAAATTTTTCTATTGTGTCGAAAAAAAGAATCAAGGAGTCATTCTGTGGCTCAAGGTTAGCCTTTTACATACTCTACTCTCCACAATGGATTGAGAGGTATAACTGGTTCCATTTCCATCTTAAATGTGTAATGTTACAATTCTACCCTCTATTTCAATCAAGTTCTAAAACTGTCAGAGATTCTCCCTTCCCTGACCAAGTGTGTGGTCTGGACCCCTCAAAAACTCCCATCCTTGGATCAAGCTGTATTTTTCTGTTTAGACCCAAGCTCTTCTTCATGAGGCCAAAGCTCAAATTGCCCCTGAAAGCACTAGGAGGCAGCCATTCGCTTTCCCTGAAATGCTGGTGACAATCATTCTTTTTTCATCAGGAAGTTGTGAATTCCTGTTGATTCTGTAGCACCTGGGAGTTGGGGGGAAGTGGGTGAATGAGGGGGAGAGAATGTCTGGCCTGAGTTATTCTATCTGCTGAGTTCCTCACCACCAAGGCACAAAGAAGCACGTTCAGAGGGCTTTTTCTCAGGGGTCAAGGGGAAAACAGTGATGACAAGCTCTCGGAACACAGTCCAACTATGTAAATTTCGCCTTTAAGATTCTCGAGCAATAGTTTGGCTTTTAGTTCTTGCTTTCATAGAATAACTCCTTGGAGGAGGTTTCCAAAATCATAGGGTCATGAAATGAATTTAGTGAGCTACAACCATCATTTTTTTTTACAATGCAATTGATTATATTAGAATAGACAATATCAAAGTGCAGTTAACCATGGACTCTGGAACCATACCTGTTGGATTTGAACCTCTGCTATGTGACCACTTAGTAGCTATGTGGCATTGGGCAAATTGCTTAACTTCTCTATGCCTCAGTTTCCTCACCTGAATTACTCACAGAATTACTGTAAAGATTAAATGAGCTAATATGTGTAAAGCACTCTCTTACTCACCTGTGGGTCAGTTGAGCCTTCGCTAATCTAGGGTGGGCTCAGCCAGGCAGCTTTGCATCAAGCTGCAGGTCCTGCCAAGCTTGGCTTCTCACTGCTGGGCCCAGGTCTGCTCCACATGTGTTCAATTTGGGGCTAGGGAGTAGTTCTCACCATAATGTTACAGGCACAAAACAGCAAGCCTAACCCCATAAGCACAGCTGAATCCTCTGCTTGGCTCATGTCTGCTAACATCCCATTGGCTGAAAGGCAAGGTACAGGAGAGTACAATTCCACAATCCCATTGTCCAAAGCCAGTCACATGACAGGGCCAGTCACATCAATTAGGCAGGGAACAATAATCTACTGAACTAAACTATTGAGCAATCTAATAGTCATAGTCAAAAGACTTTGAGAAGCATTGCTTTGAAACAGGGTTGAGCAAACTACTGCCTGTAGACCAAACCTGACCCACCACCTGTTTTATAAATAAAGTTTTATTGAAACATAGCCATGCCCATTTATTTACATATGGCTGCTTTTGTGATACAATGGCAGAGTTGAGTAGTTGCAACAGAGTCCATAGGACATACAAAGTCTTAAATATTTACTATCTAGCCCTTTACACAACAAGTTTACAGACCTCGATTCTTAAAAATGGGAAGTTTAGGAATTGATGAGAATTCAGCATCATATCTAATTACATAGTCAGTGCGTTTCTTCTATGCTCCAGACAATGGTGAGTACTGCTCAGTGACTTTGTGACTTGATTTGACCCCATTCTCATCACTCCAGGAAGTGAATGCTTTCTGGTTTGCAACAGTCACTGTGTGATAAGAGAGAGCCCCATCCTGACCTTCCTATTCTTGTCCTGTAAAAAGCTCAACATTGTGACTTTGGTAAAAAACATTACTTTTGGGTTAATGATCTTCAGGATCACCCAAAAATTTAAGCTTAAAGAAAATCATGATATCATCCAAATAAAACAAAATATTTTGAAACTTTATTGGGCACTCCCCACCCCCCAAACCCTCAGAAACAGAAATCTTAGGTAGAAACCCAGACAGTAAACTGATCTAAATGGAGTTGCTAAGGCTCAGGGTAGGTGGGGAGGGACCTGAGCTCAGACCACACCCACTGAGCTAGCACCACGCCCACTGAGCTAGCACCTCCTCTCACACCACAATCCCCTCAGGAGCTGGGGGGGGGGGGCACCTAGAAGATGCCAGGACTCCTTGGAAACTAAGTTTGCCTTTGTGTTTTCTAATGCTTCAGAGGACAATTTTGTTGTACAAAAAAGATTGCTTTGGTTTTGGTTAGTTTTGTTTTTAAGCAAAACATATTTGATTTATTGGAGTAACAAATTTAAAATCCTACTTCTTCCTTTAAGCTTTTTAGTCACTGTTATGTATCTTATGGTGCCATTTATAGGGAAAATCTTAACAACTTGTCTTATGGGAGGCTTTGATTAAGGGTTCGTTCTACTTAGACTTAATTAAACAACTAAAGGCTTTCAATTGCATTTATAATTTTAATATATTTGATTTGCTTTTCAGTGATAGCTAACATTTGCAACCCTTACCATGTTGAGAAACTGTTCTAAACAATTTACATTGTTAACTTGTTTAAATCTCACAGCAATTCTAGAAAATATCTCATATTATTATCATCCCTCTTTCATATACAGGGAAATTGAGGTACAGAGAGTAATTCCCACAAGGTCATATAGCTAATACTATTTGAACTACTTTGTGAACCACAAAGTTTGGCTCCAGAATCCAGGTTTTGGTTCTTACCCTCTATGTTAATTAGATAACCATGAATTAACTGACCGAAAAGAAAAATTCTGACTACTTCAATCATTCTTGTACAACTAAAATTAAACTTATAAGCATAGTGTAGCCAGTTCAAAATTCTTTTAAATGTTCCAAAATCGATTACAAACTTATTTTTGCAAGTCTCTTACAAAAGTCTCTTAATGTATAATAGCATATTGTCCTCCAATATAACAAATTCATTTAAATATTACAAGTAAAATATCAAACACATACACACAGAGATTATTTACAAATTTAACATAAAAAATGTAATACTATGGATTTGATTTACTCCATCATCTCTGTAATTAATTCTAAATCTCTGGTGGGCTGAAGACATTTCAACACTAGGAAAACAATCACAGACTCCCAAATTGTCCAGGAGAATGAGCCCCACGATTCATACTGCTGAATGTCTGAATGAGGACTGAAAAGTAACCATTGACTTTGGCCAAGTGGAGGTCATGGTGACCTTGACAAGAGTAGGTTTTGGTGGTGTGATGGGATGAAAGCGTAAATAAAAAGCGTCAGGAGAGAAGAGCTGGAAAGGATGAGGAGGCAACTCTTTTTTTTCTTTTTTTTAAGATTTTTATTGGGGAATTGGGGGATGGGAAGAGCGTTGGGGAATTGGGGGAAGGGGAACAGACAAGTTGCTGTCCTTTTGTTCTTTAGTCTAATTGTAGAGGACGTTGCTTCTCTGGCCCAAGTTGGCACCATCATTGCGCTCTTCCCGGGCGAGACAGATCAGTCGCAGGCTTCTGGACGGCCACTCACGCTGGCTGCTGGCCACATACGGTAGCCCATGGCAACCCACTGCCACAGGGGCTGCAGCCTACGCCGTCGCCGGTGACTCACGGCAGCCCAGCTCCAGGTTGAGCTGTTGTTCAGCATCTTAGCTGTAGAGGGCAGTGTAACTGACCCTCATATGTGGGATCTGAACCGGGGCCCTCTGGCTTCCCAAGCCAGCTCGTAACCAACACGCCACTCAGCCGGCCCAGGAGGCAACTCTTTTTGCTGTTAAAAGGAACTGAAAACTGGGGCAACAGCTGGAGGGAAATGTGGAGTCAAGAAAGATATTTTTCCTAAATACAGAATGTATTATAAATAAGCTGATAGAGATGATCCAGTTGATGGAGGGTGGGGTGGCCGGAGGGAGAATGAATTTAGGAGAAAGAAGGCGGTGACGTCCGTGAGTACGCAGAAGGGGTGGACTCTAGATTTGGGCCATGGTAACTGAAGGGAAAGGAGAGCAAAAGGACCGAGATGCTGGGAGATGCGGTGGAATCAGTGGAAGTTTCTTCTGATTGCTTCTGTTTTCTCAGGGAAATAGGAAGTGAGGTCATCAGTGCAGCGTGATGAGGCAAGAGATGTTGGTGGTTTAAGGAGAAGGGATGTGAAATGGTCCTCCAGGAAAGCAGGAGAGTCAAGCGACGAGGAAAATGCAGTGGGGTTGTCTGTCAGCATGAAGGGCCATCGGCTGATGGAGAGGATTCATGCCTCTGCCAGACTGGATGGAGCCCCAGGCAACGAGCACAGAGAGGGGAGAAGATGGGGCTGAGGACCGAGCCTGCTGGGCAGACCTTACTGTGCAGAGGGCCAAGACCATCCGGTCCGTGAGAGGTCTCATTGACGCAGAGAATCACTAGGATCAGAGTCCTCATTCCTCTGAACTGAGTTATTAGCCACTTTCTTACTAAGAGGATCAAGTTCAATAGCTTATCACTTGGGTAGAAAAATGCTTTACGTGCTACCTATTCCCTCACCAAGATGAATGTCTGGTGCTTGCTCCCTTCCAAGACTGTTGCCTATGTTTCCTAAACGTCAAATCCACAAGGGACTTCAAATAAAGCCCAACACAGCTGTAGCTACTCACACTGGTAGCCTCTCAAAGACGATAATTACATCAGGTTTCATTAGAAACTGGGCAAGTGGTGCTTCCAGTGGTAAATTTTGGGCTGACTAATTATCATTAGGGGCAATATACTGAGATTTTAATATCTCCATCAGGGAGCTAATTAAAATAGGTAAACTTCATTCGTTCATAAAAAGTGTTATTAAAAAATTCTGGTTTTTCTTTCTGATGCCAAATGCCCTCAGAACAGTTCTCCCTGTGGATGTTTTCCTCGGGTCAATCATCCTGCCCCATCCCTATCCTGTCCACACAGATACTGACTCAGGTCACTTCACTTTCCTTCCTCGGTCAGAGGTTTCAGTCTAATCCAGGATTTCTCAACCTCAGCACTATTGACATTTTGTGGCTGGATAATTCTTTGTTTGGGGCCTTGTCCTGTGCATTGCAGGATGTTTAGCAGCACCCCTGGCCCCCTCCCACTAAATGCCAGTAGCCCATTATCCTCCTGACCCACCCAGGTTGTGACAACCAGGTGTTGCCAAATGTCCCCTGAGGGCAAAATGGTCCCCAATTGAAAACCTTTGGTCTATTAGGATTGAGAACAGTGGAACCGCAGGTAACTCAAACTAGAGTTTCACATGGACTCCCCCATGGCAACCCTGACAGTATAAATTAAGTCTCTGATAGAATAGGACAGGATCTGACAACCTCAGAAATGAGAAATTAAACACGTTCCCTTTTGTGCAGAATGTACAGTAAGCTGGCTAATTCTGCTTTAAGAAAAAAAAAGAACTTACTACATGACCAACTTTCTCGCCAATTGATATGAAGATTCCCAGGAGATGGTAATTAGTTACGAACTACATGAGCGATAGACTGCACAGAGCTTTAGAGCTGGGATAATGCAGGGAGAGAAAGTAAGAACGAGGGAAGGGAGGAGGGAGGCAGGCAGGAAGGAAAAGACACAGAACTCAAGTGCAAGGTAGGAGGTTCAACTTCCTTTGAACTTTGTAGATGATAAATTAAGTGCCAAGTTTTAATCGATGATAGCAAAACAATGTCTGCGCTAAATCCAAAGTATCCAACTCTCCATTGCCAACAGAATAAAGTTCAAACAGCCTCGCCTGGAAATCAAGGCCCTAAACAATTTGGCCCTAAGACTTTGTAACCTGTTCCCACCGTCTACAGGAATGCTTCTGTCGATTCCACCTGGTTCACTCACATTTCTATCAACACACCTTGCTAATTCCTACTCCTGGTCTTTGTACATGCAGTCGTCCCATCCAGACTCTCAAATATTTAACCTCATTCACTTGCTGGCTCACTCAGGCACACCTAGGAGCTGCGATCGAGTGGAGAATAATAGCTAACAGCTCTACAGACCAGACACTATTCTGAGTAACCTTTGCTTTGGATGCTGAAGAAAAATACCTACTTCCAAGGCTCCCCACTGCAACCTCCATGAAACAGAAGCAGACCTATTGGGGGCCAGCCAGCATCTGCCATTGCGATAGTAGCTTGGTTCCCTTTGTCTTTGAAGGGAGAAGGGCAAAGACTAGAGATCCAGCCAGGAGAGAGAGACCGTGGAAAGAGTGGTCTGTCTGATTCAGCTGTGGGGACGGTGAGCCTGTGCTGAGGTGAGGGGGGCTGAGCTCAATTCACAGGGTGTTGGGGGAAGGGTTTGTCAGCTCATGGTGACCTTCAGGGCTGGACAGAGAAGGCAAGAGGAAGCACATTTTTGCTGCTCCTGCTCAAAGCTTCCTGAAGGCGGTGCTCCCTGTTCTTTGCTGCACGGCAAGCTTTCCTCTGAGCACACGCGTAGCCACGGCTCTCATATACCCACACGTGGGCAAGGTTCCCATCCAGAGCTTGCAGCACCTGAGACTCTGTTAGTGACTCTGTCCCCAAATTCTTGTGGATGCTGAAAAGGAGACTTTGATTCATGTGTTGAGACTTTGGCTTCATAGTAACTTCATTTCCCCGACTTGGAGCCAAGCTCTCCGAAGAGCTGGACCAAAAACCTTGGCCCATGTGAACTTCCCAAGAATTCCTGGCTGCGATAGCAGGATTCACTTTAAATTGCCTTTTTGACTACAGACCCATCTCTCCTTAGCCTTCGTTCCTCTCTCCTCATTTCCTGTTTCCTCTTCTCCCTGTCTCCTTCATGTCTGCTCAGTGTTATCAAAGAACTTCTGTGCTGCTTTCAGGAACGTTCTCTGGCCAGGCCAGTGTAATGAGCCCCGGACGGGAGTGCTCTGGGAGCCCGCAGCCAGGCTCAGTTCTCTCCTGGAATCGAGCACCAGAACCCATAACTAGCATCTCTGGTGGAAATAATATTCTTTTATGAACCCAGTTTCTGACAATTTCCATCTTCACTGCCCTCTCTCCCAGGCTACCCCAACCTCTCCCTTCCCCAGATCCAATCAGAGTGGTACAGGAAAGCAGAACAGAGAGTGGCTGAGAAAGGAGATTTTTGGATTCAGAGGGTCCTTGATGCCATCACTTGGGTTAGTTACTCAGTTTCCCCATCTGTAAAACGGGGACAATGACAGCTATTCTGGAGGCGTGCTCAGAGGGTCACAGGAGACAATGTATATGTAAAGAGAACATGTTATTCATTAGAATTCTTCTTAGGAAGGCAGAGCTGTCTTTGCCGAACACATACTTTGCTAAGTGCCTTTAGAAGTAGAGACCGAGCTGTTTAGGCCAGAGGTAGGCGGAACACTCCCAGCCAGACAAAGGGAGGATTTTGTTTGCAACTCCTGGGAGGAAGTGGGGGCCAGGAGAGGGCGGAAATCCTGCACTCCTGAAGTGACCCCTCTCAATGGCACGCCCTCCTTCCACCAAAATCTTGAGTCGGTTTACCCAACTCATGGAATACTTGAAGTAAGTAACGAGGGAAAACAGGGAAAGGGCTGAGTTTTGTCTCCAGGGAGCTGTGGAGCAAAACAATGACAGCATTTCAGGATGAGAGATGTGGACGCAGGAACACATGAGGACAGGAGACACGGGGCCCTCCTGGGAAGGGGACTGACCATCAAAGGCCATGAATCTTAGAACCAGACTTCTCAGGGGTGGGGCACCAACTAACAACCTGGTTGAGCAGGCAAGAAACTGCAGCTTAGTATTATTATTTGCTGTTTTGTGCTTTCCTGGGTCTTTCCCTGAAGTTCCAGTTTCAACATTACTTCCTTCAGGAAGCCTTCTCTGATTACCCAAGTGTGAATCAGAGCCTTCAACTCTGAGCCCCTCCCACATGTTCTCATCATAGGAGTTTTCACCGTGAGTTATAATTGCTTATTTGGATGCCTAGATTGTACTCTTCATTTGGTCAAAGCGTAATCTTTTCTACCATGAGGTTCCCACACCTGGCACAGCACCTTGTACATCATAAGTTCTCAAAAAGTATGTGTTCAGTACATGACGGTCTTGGAGAAAAAGCACAATTTTTGGTGTTCTGTAAAAGCCAAGCTCAGATCCTGACTAACATTTAAAAGCTGTGCAACTCTGGGTATGTGACTTAACCTGTCTGAGCCTCACTCATCTCTGTAAATAGGACAGAAGGTGAAGGGTCAGTGTTATGGTGAAATGGGAAGATATGTAGAAAGTGGTGCCTGGCCACAGTCAGTGCTCAGCAGATGTTGTTTCCTCAACTTAGTCTCTCATGTCTGGCCCATCTCTTCCATCCACACATCCTTACCACGTCTACGCCCTCAGCACCTTACAAACTCCTCCTTCCTGTCCTTCCTTTACATCGTTTCTCTTGGATTTCTTAAGCTCCCCTGCTGTGCCAGGCAGTGCTCCCCAGTAGGAGTGAGCACATGACAGCCCACGGGCCATGTCCAGACCTGCACCTGTTTGTGTACTGGCCATGACCTGAGAAAGGATTTAAGATTTTTAATAGTTGGGGGAACAACATAAAAAGAGGAATATTTCATGACATGTGACAATGATTGGAAGTCTAGTTTTCAGTCCCCATAAAGAAGGTTTCACGGGCACACAGCCACACTCATTCGTTCCCCTAGTGTCCGTGCTTCTGTACTACAGCAGCAGAGTTGAGTGGTTGTGACAGACACTGGATGGCCCTCAAAGCCGAAAATATTTACCATCTGGCCCTTTACAGAACAAGTCGCCATCCCCTGTGCTCAGCAGTTTCCCTGGTCAGTGACTGTTGAGTCCTCTAAGTGCCGAATGAGGCCGGTACCATTGCTACCCACCTTTTTCAGTTGAGGAGCATGAGTTGGAGACAGGTTAAGTGGCATACCCAGGGTGACACAGCTTGCACATAGAGTTGGGATCAAACTCCTGCTGCCTCTGAATTGGTAAGGTGACTGGGGACAACTGTAGGCAGCCTTGTATGCCATGCTGGGGAGTCTGGCCTTGACAGTTCTCGATCAGGGAATGAAGTGACAAAGTGAAATCTTAAGGCGATCACCATGACCACTGGCGAATTGAACTGAAGCAGAGGGAGCCGAGGGGGTTAGCATACAGTTGGGATTAAGAATTTGAACTCTGGAGCGCAGCTTCCTGGGTTTGATTGCAGCCAGCCACTTATCTGTACGACCTTGGGCAAGTTACTCAACCTCTCTCTGCCTGATTTCCTCAGCTCTACAATGGAATGGGTGGGGAGGGGGGGATAAGGAAATCCAGGCTCGCCCTTATGTAGTTGTTGTGAAGATTGGGACAGAAACTTTTGTCTTATTAATGTACCTTTGAGGCACAGACCAGCCCCTTGATGTTAGCTTTGGTTATGCCTAGTATTCATGCCAACAAGACACTGCTGTTCCCTCCCTGTTGCAGGAGCCATTCCAGGCAATCAGGATACAAAGAGGGAGAAAGATAAAATAACCAGACCTGCTTCCTATCCTTAAGGAGCGTGGGGTCCACTGAGGGAGCCAGGAGAATAAATCGAGACCTGGGAGCAGTGTCACAGGTACTATGATGGGCTATTCCAGGGAGCAAAGACAGGAAGCACCTTGTCCGGGCTCTGGTCTCCGTGGCTCTGGTTCTCACTTCCTGAACATACCAGGCATCCTGCTGGGTTTGCCCCAGGCCTCCTGTGCTGGCCTGAATGGGGAATAATATGAGCACAGGCAGTTGTCCAGCGTCCTGGCACGGGACTGTGTCTGGAAGACCGTGAAGCACAAATCGGCCCAAGGCACAAGGCCTCTGGGAGAACCTGGGCAAGACGATAACTTGGCCACTTTCACCTGCCAAATCACAAAACCAAAAGCTGACAAGAAGGGCTAGTGATGCTGAAAAAGCCTATCGGGGCCCAACCTGGAAACGGGTATTTGTCTCACTAATGTGCTTTTGAGGTACAGCAAGAATCCAGGGCAATCAGGAATTTTATAATATCATTCTAGGTGCCAGCATCTCCTACCTTCCATCCTTCCTTGTTTTTGTTTTTTTTTTAACTGCCATTAGTTTTTGATTTGTCATTTATAACTATGTATTTGTGTGTAGACATATATAGCTATGCATAAAAAAAGATTGGAAAGATACACCAGTGGCTTTCAACTGGGTTTGGGGTGGGGCAATTGGCACACAGAGAGGGAAAGGGGGAGGCCGTTTATTAGTCTCATTTAAATTATTTTTTTTGCCAAAATTCTCAGGCTTGGCCTCCCCCTTGGGTAGAATACCTCAAGCATATGTGTATTTTAAAAGCTCCCCAAATAATTCTGATGTATGCCCCTCCCTTTCACTCTCATCTCCTGCCTGATTTATAATGATTAATATCCACCCAGTGTTAACAGTAGTTTGTTATATCTAAGTGTTGGGATTATCATTTTAAAAAATTGTTTTCATCTTTTTGCTTTGTTGATGTTATGAAAGTTCTACCATGAACCTGTAGACCAGCATCGTAGTTAAATGTGTTGATTCTAGAACCAAACTACTTGAGTTTAAACCTAATCATGGCAGGTCACTGTGCCTCGGTGACGTCATCTATAAAAGGAGAGGAACAACAGTAGCTAACTGGGTTGTGGTGAGAAGTAAATGACTTCATACACATAAAGCTCTTAAAACAGCTCCTGGCACATGGGAGGCTCACTAGCAGTTACTCATTATTATTAAAACATATGAAAAAAATTAGCAATACATGTTTTAACTGTACAAACTCTTGAAAATAAAAAAATATAAAGAAGGAAAGAAAAAGAATTCACAATGTTTGCCTATTTTTGAATATTATGAAAGCTGGATGGCAAGCCCAAGATCTGTTCTCTCCATCTGTGAAATGAGAGAGGGAATAAAGGGTGACGTGAAAGGGCTCTGCAAACGTAAAGTGAAGTTAAAAAGTGAGGCACGGTTGTTATTATTAGGAGTAGGATTAATGCAGCTTAAAGGGAAAGCCACCCCGGCTGCCGGCCTCGAAGGCTGGCGGCAACAGGAAGGAGGTGGCTGGGCTTCCCCTTCCGTCTTGTTGGTTTCAGCCCAGAAACCCCACCCAGGCTGGAGAGAGAAGCTTGGGCCTTACTGAGGGACACCCCAACTCTTCTCTGTTTTGTCAGACACTACGCTGAACTCCTGCTTCATATACGCATTTCTCCTTCCTCTCTTCCTACTCATTGTGCCTTTGGCATCTGTGTGTAATGGCTTATTAGCACATTACAAACAACCTAACAGCTAATAGTCACTGATGCCAGGCACTGGTCTAAGGCACCTGTAGCAACTCAGTGATCCTCCACGCGACTTTAGGAGACAGATACTTTTTTATTACCCCCATTTTACAGAAGAGGAAACGGAGGCACAGAGAGAGGTTTAGTGACTTGCACAGCCTGTAGATGGTGGATCTAAGATTCAAACTCCCTCATTCTGGCTATGGACTCTTGATGCTCCTGGTTGCCAGACTAGAATTCCTTTCAACCTTGAGGACAATCACGACAGTTAGGGGAGAGCATGCCCCAGGAAGCCCACCACACAGCAGCCTTCTAAGATCTCAAGTGACTACCCTGTGCAGAGGATTTCCTGAGACTAGGATGCAGGGCCCACGTTGGCCGGCTGACCTCAGCCCCGAGACCCCTTTTGGGTTCACCAGCCCCGGGAGAGCCAAGAGGAACGTCCAGGTAACCTGACTCCGCAGCCTGTCCTACTCACCACAAACCTAAATTGTCTTGAAAAAAGCACAGATCGGTAAAGTATTTTCAGAAACAAATGTTAAAGCAGGATGTCAGTGTTCATGGAGACCACATTCAGAGTCAGTTTCCACGCCATGCTTCCAGCAATTGGTGAATATGACCGTGAACACTCCAGTGTCTAGAAGCAAGCTGCCAAAGACCCTGGGTTTCAGGAAGGATACCCGGCCCTCGCTGCCGGGGGAACAGCCGACATCATCTGATGCCAGGTGATGCCTGCTGCTCTGACAGCTCCTGGGATCCTGTCCTCCAGGATTTTGGACAGCATATGCTCTGAAGGTGGCCTTTCCTCTCCCAGAACATGATGTAACCCCCCTGATTCTAAGCCTCAAATGGTTTGCAGATTTTCTGGGGTGCCTATTTCCTGTGTTCTGAAATCCCAGGTGGTGAGAGTATTCTGCCTGAGATCTGTGGACAGCATTTACTTGGAAAGCTGCTTTTATCAGTCAGGACGTGCTTGGTGGCAAGTAACAGAAAACACAGTCCAAACTGGCATAAACAATAAAGGGAGTTTATTGGCTCATGTAACGGAACAGCCTCTGGATAGATTTCAGGTGAGTATGGATATACGTGGTGACTCAACCATGTCACAAAAGACCCAGCTTGCTTTTTTATCTCTTCTCTCTGCTCTCTATGTCAAGTTCATCTTAAGGATGGTTTCCCTCAAAGGAATAGAGGATTTCTAGAAGCCTCAGAGAACATGCTTCCTTGTTCATTTCTAACAGAAAAAGGAGTAGCTGTCTCAAATTATTAAATGAAAGTCCTGGGCCTCTGATTGGATCATCTAAGATCATATGACCACCTCTGAACCAATCACTGTAGCCATGTATGATAAGCAGACCATGACTGATTTTTTAAAAATTGCTGTATATTTTTTAGCTGAAGATCCCTTGCTGGTCTTGCTTCCATGAGTGGCTACAACCAAGGGGCAAAGGGAAGGGAACCAGTCAGGTCGCGGAGCGGTTCTTTCCCCAATATTTTATTTCTACATAGATCTAGACAGATGAGCACAGAGTCACTATTGTGGTTAGAAGTTGGCAACACGGGAATGGGGAGGAACAAGTAAGGAGCAGGGGTGTCACTGAACAAAGTACAGATCCTCCCTAAACTGCAGTGCCTAGGGGGTACTGGTCTTCTTCAACCCAAGAGGTATCAGAAGATCAAAAGTGGTTTAGGAAGGCTGGAACCCTCAGGGATGAAGGGAGGAGGAAGATTAATGGGGTGCAGGGTCTGTTTGGCAACTGAGGTGAAGGGATCACTCTCACCCTGCTGCAATCCCTCTGACCCCTCTGGGCTGGCAGAGAGGGGGCAGCCTACAAGCCCTGAGGGCAGGTCTGGGGCTGCCCAATACTCCAGGCAGGGAGCTGGAGGTAGTTTACAAAGGCTTGCTCTGCCAGAGTGCAGTGAGCCTTGACCTCCTCCTAGCAGTTTGCTTGTAATTCATGCTTGATCCCCCTCAGCTTCTTCTTGATGGTGTCCTTGGAGCTGGCGCAGATCACTCTGCTCTTAAAGAGTATAGACTCAGGGGTCTAGAAGATAAACACTAGGTCCTCCCTCTCGCTCTTTTTTAGGTTGTATCATAGAGGGCGTAGCAGCGACAAAGGTGGCATGGGGTTGTCCCCAGCCTGGCCCACATTACCTACCAGGATCTCCTGGCCCTCCTCCTAGAGGATCTTCTTGTCCTCACTCAGGCAGAAGAGTGCCACCTTCTTCACATTCTCTGGTGTCATCAGCTTGCACAGCTGCATGTCACTAAACACCTTGATGACACGATCAGAGACAGCCAGCTGAGGCCATGTTTCCAGAAGAGAAAAGGAGATGGCAAGGAGAGTCCAAGAAAACAAGAGCTGCTGCATCACTGCGGGGACCCCACTCAGACCAGGATTGCTTTCAATCAATCAATTGATCGATCAATTAATCAATCAGTCAATCTACCTAACCCTGGATCTGGAAAGCAAGTACTATGTCCACCCCCGTATACTGTTCCTTTGATTTCTGACCTGGCTTTTCCTTCTGTCATTAAAAATACCAAATGTAACTCAATAAAGCAATAAGTAAATGGCAACTACATTTATCTAGTGGCTCAAGTCAAAGACTTTGGAATCATTCTTGACTCCTTCATTTCTCTCCCCCATTCCCATATCCAATCTATCATCAAACCCTATTAGCCCTATGACAAAATATAGTTAGACTCTGACCCCTTCTCACTTTAGCCACAGTGTCACCCTGATCTAAGCTATCATCACCTTCCATCAAAATATTTCAATATTCTCCTACATGCCCCCCTATCATCTCATCTACAGGGAAGCCAGAAGAATTCTTTTAAATAGTAAGTCATAGCAGGTTACTCCTCAGTTCAAAAGCCCCCAGTGGCTCCCATATCACTCCAAAGAAAAGTCAAAAGAGATAACAATGGCCTACGAGATCCTACATGTTCTAGCCTGTTACATCTTCAGGCTCATCTCCTACTATTCTTCCCTTGCTCACTCTGCTTCAGCCAGACTGACTTCTTGCTGTATCCCCCAAATAGCAAGTATGCCCCAGCCGTAAGGCCTTTGTATGAGCTATTCCCTCACCCTTCTTCCCAATATCTTCTTGGCTTTTTCCTTTGTTCATTATCAGAAAGATGCTGTGTGACCACCCTATGTGAAAACACACCCAGTCTATATTTTAGCCACTGACTTTGCTTTATTTTTCATAGCACTTACCATTACCTAAAATATTTAAGCATTTGATTACATGTTATTTTCTCCACTCCTAGAACAAAGGTTCAATAATAGCAGGGTTATTCACCAATATAGTCCCAATATCGATAACACTAAAGGCATTCAGTAAGTAGTTACTGAGAATAACTATTGAGTAATGAGAGATTATTGAAAGATTTTGGATAAATAATACACCCAAAAGGAAACAGCTCATTATGGATGAAAAAATGCTCAACTTTACCAATAAGCAAAGAAATTGACCAATTTCTTTTGGCCAAGACAATACTTTTGCACATTAAATTGGCAAGAACAATCAAATTATAAATTCACTGCTGTTAATATAGCAATGAAATTTGTATTTTCATGTATTACTGGCAACCAGTCTCATTGGTTCATTTAATAAATATTTATTGTGTACCTACTATATGCCAGCCATTGTGCAATTTTCTAATATACACTCTAATCCATAATAAGGTTCAAAGTCTATGTATTAGTCAGGATAGATTAGGTTAGATATAGTAACAAATTAACTCTGGAATCCTAGTAGTTTACCATAACAAACATTCACTTCCTGTTCACTCAACATACCTACCTCAGATTGGTAGAGAGGTAGGGTTTATATGTCACTTTCCCTCACATTGTATTGGACAGAACTAGTCACACAGCCCTCCCCAATGGCAAGAAGGCTAAGAAATGAAGTTTTCTATATGCCCCAAAGGAGCAGAGAAACAGATGTTGGTAAATATTAATAATGTATACCACCGGGCCAGCCAAGTGGCACGTTGGTTAAGAGCTGGCTTGGGATGCCAGAGGACCCTGGTTCAGATCCCACATATGAGAGCCAGTGACACTGCCCTCTACAGCTAAGATGCTGAACAACAGCTCAACCTGGAGCTGGGTTGCCTTGAGACACCGGCGACTGCGTAGGCTGCAGCCCCGGCTGCAGTGGGTTGCCATGGGCTACCGTGTGTAGCCAGCAGCCAGCATGAGCAGCCAGCAGCCGCAGTGAGCAGCCGTCCAGAAGCTGGCGACTGATCTGCCTCGCCCTGGAAGAACGCAATAATGGTGCTAACTTGGGCCAGTGAAGCAATGTTCTCCACAACTAGACTGAAGAATGAAAAAAAAAAAGGACAGCAACTTGTCTGTTCCCCTTCCCCCAATTCCCCAATAAAAATATTTTAAAAAATAATAATAATGAATACCACAATCCTTGATCAAGAAATCTTTCTTACCACCCTACTGGAATAATCTAAACTACATAAAAAGCTACATTAAAGAAAATGTTCACTGATGTCTTATTTATTATTTGACAGATAGGAAAAATCTTAAATGTTGAACAATGAGGAAATAGATAATGAAATTATAGTTTATCCATATATAATAGTTTATTATGCAGTCATAAAAAATGGTTAATGAGGAATATTTGTACCATAATTAATATAATATTATAAAATAGTAAGTACAAATTAGGAAACATGAAACTGATACCGTGATTACACCACAAAAATATCCCTAAAAAAGATATTCTAAAAGTATATATATATATATATATATATATATATATATATATNTATATATATATATATATATATATAAATGTATTCATTCGACAAATACCTCCTAGTTGCTAGGCTCTGTAGATTCAGACATAAAACACTGTGTTTGGCCACGAGATGCTACAGTCTTCTAAGAATATTTAGAATGGGCTGAAAGAAACCCCTGTCTAAAATTAGAAGAGTTATTCTAATAATTTTATGTTTACACATAAGGGTGGGCTTTTATTCCATTTTGACTTGAATCACCCAGCGAGTTCAAGACAATGAATCATCATTCATTCAACACATAGTTAACAAACATGCACTAAGTGTGTGACACAGATGATCAAGCCACTAGACCATGCTTCCTGGTCTCCGAGGGCTTACACTTAACTGGAATCCCGCATGTCAAACAAGCCTGGTCCGGCTTCTCTGAAACTCCTTTATATAAAGCTGCATGTCAGACCTGTGAAAGTGTCTGGCGGCTAAAATAGTAGCTGGCACATAGTTGATGTCCTGTAACTTCTGATGTTTCCCCAACACCTACTCTACATACAGGCTTCCCATCTCAGTAGATGACATCTACATACTTTGTTGCTCAGGTAAAAAACATGAGATCATTCTTGACCCGTCTCTTTTCTCTCACACTGCACATCAAATCTGTCAGAAAATCCTACAGGCCTTTCTGTAGGATTGGACCACTTCTCACTTCTCTCTCCCTCTGCTGCTACCATCCTAATCCAAGCCACCATTAGCTTCACTCTGTTACTACATGAATGTATGTGTTCCCCACCTCTCATCCCCCAAAGTTCATATGTTGAAGCCCAATGCCCAATGTGATAGTATTAGGAGGTGGGGCCTTTGGGAGATGATTAGGACTTGAGGTCGGAGCTCTTATGAATGGGATTAGTGCCCTTATAAAAGAGACCACGCAGGCTCCATGCCCCCTTCTACCATGTTAGGTTACAGCCAAAAGCTGGTTATCAGGGCTCTCACCAGACACTGAATCTACCAGATCTGTATATAAGACTTCTCAGCCTCTAGGACTGTAAGAAATAAATGTCTGCTATTTATAAGCCACGCAGTTTATAATATCTTTGTTGTAGTTGTCCAGACAGACTAAAGCACTGCGGTAACCACCTAACTGGTCTCCAGGCTTCTCCTCACGCCCCCTACAGTCTGTTCTCCACACAGTAGCTGGTGAGAGCTGTTTAAATCTTAAGTCATGGCTCTTTTCTCTGTTAGACTCTGCTCAAACCACTCTGCTATGGTGTCAAATCCCCAGTCCTTACAATAGCCTTTGTGGGTTTTCTCCAGAAGCTTTCAACCCTGTCAGACTTACAAGCTCCTTGTAATAACAAATATATTGTATAATACCTCCTTTACAGTCCAGAAATGGAATGCATAGATTGTATAACCACTCTCCATATACAATTGATCAAAAAAATCATATAATGGCCTCCCTAAAATATAAACAGAAAGAAAGAGAAAGTAATCCATAATAAAATATGTATTTTAATAAGTAAACATTCAGACAAAAACATCTCCATGAATTTCAGAAACACCCGCTATCAGATGATGCCTCCCCATTGAAAACCACTGACCTTCACAATCTGGTCTGTCTTCCTCTCGGTGACCTCAGCACCAGCCATGGCTTACTTCACTCACTCTGCCCCAGCCTCGCCTGACCTCCCTGTGGTTTCCGGACCATGCAAGGCACTTTCCTGCCAGGATCTTTGCGATTACACTTTTCCTTCAGGGAGTCATGTGGCTCACTCCCTCACTCCTTCTGCCTTTTTGCTCAGATATCCCTCTCTCAGTGAGGCTATCCCTGACCACCCTCTTTAAAATACTAACCTCTCTCCCCAGAGAGCACGTCCAGTTTCCCCTCCCTGCTTAGTTTTCTTCATGCCAGTCAACATACTAGGACTTTGATTTATCTGATGCTTCTGTGGCTGCTCCAGGAGGTCACAGATTTTTACTCTGTTGTATCCCCCTTATATAAATAGGTGCCTGGAACATAGTGAGTGATTCATAAATATTTGTTGAATGCATGAAAACAATGAATGAGGGGTATGTATTGAGTGATTGAATGGATTGTTACAGGCATCTAGTAATCATGGCATAATTTCTGAGCCACTTGCCTGCATTCCCCTGTACCTCACTCCCCCAAACTTCCTCTCTCTACACGCTTGGTGCCTTCCTCCGGGTATATTCCCCAGCCCTCCGTTTCATGCTTGATCTGTCTTCCTCCACCCTTGGTATCACACCTGGGTTATAAATTTGTCTCACCACTGGGTGTGATCACATTGTGACAGCTTCCTGGCTGTCCATCTTATCCTCCCTCTTGCCTTCTACCCTGTCTCCGTCCTCTCCACCTTCCCAAACACTCCATCACTTTGTCCCACAAATGTATTTTTCCTAATATGCCCGTCACACTCTTACCCATTCCTCAAGGGTAGGTTCAAATGCCTCTTTCTCCCTCAAGGATGCCTGATCCACCATCTGGAAATCAATTTCATGTCCCAGAGATCTCCTAATTACTGTAATGCTTCTGGCCCCATCACATCCTTTGCTGTGTAAAATCTTTGTGCTCACCATATCCCTCCTTGCCAGAGTTCAATGTGTTTAAGGGCAGAGAGTAAATCTTATTCGTCTCTTGCTTCTCCCACAATATCTGATACATGGCCAATGAATATTAAATGAGATAGTTTATGTCAAGCCCTTAGTACAGTTCCTGGCACATAGTGAACGTTCTGTCAATGCTGGCTGCTAATACTCGTTCATAACAAGGGAAGCAGGGTTTACTTCCACACAGAGGGGCGCTACAACCTGTGAGGGTGGCTAGGTGGGTTTGGAGAGCCTGTGATATGTCTGGATCCTTGTGCCCTATGCCTCTTCCCATCTGTACTAGGTCCCCCTTGTTCCCTGGCCCGCCAGAGTTCTCCTGAAACTGTGGAAAGCTCCTGCATCAGGCGTGAGGATCCCCTCCCAAGTGACTGCAGCTGTCCTCCACTATGCCTGTCATAGGAACTTGCTATGCCACTGGAGAACACACCCATAGGTGGGGGAGAGGGCACCTGATGCTCATGGAGCCAATTCTCAACAAACACGGATGGGAGCTGTTGGAAAAATGTCCCAGCCTCATTGAATAACAGGGGGAAAATTCTGAAGCATGTTCCACATGGTTTCTCTGAAGGTCTCTACTGGGATTGAGTCCCAGTTGTCCTCAGCAGTGACCTGTTTGGGATTTTTTTCTCTTCCCTGATTTACTTTCCCCCACTTCCTTAATTGTGCTTTCTGGGGTTACTCCCCAAATTATATGTACTCAAGTCCTGCTTGTGGAGGAACCATCTTTGCTTAACATTTCTGAAGAAATGACTGCCCATCCACTTTGACTGAAAAAGTCCTAAATGCACCCCATTGTGGTACACCTTCCCTGTGGTCTATCAGTACCAGCTCCCTGGCACCAGATGTATCAGTGATAGAGGGGGGATGAGGGATGCTTGGGTTATCTGCAGAAACAAAAATTGCAAGGGGGGTGGTACATGTCCTTTTAGGTTTCCCTCCATCCTTATAGAAATTGTCCCCAGGAAGTGGTTGCAGTGACCCATTGTTTAAAAACAAAGCCCTCCTTCTTACTCTCAGATGTGATCAAGCACTAAGACTCTGTAAGGACACATCCCTACCTTATAGAGACAGTTGTGCTAAGCAGACACAAAGGACTCCCTGGTTTGTGGCTCAGTTTCTTGCTGCTGTATACAGTCATCAATGAGGCTGTCATATGTTCACCAGAGTCTGGTGCCACTTCTCACTGAGCACATGCCTAGATCATATTCCTCAGCCACCTTTGCATTAGGTGTGGATATGACTGAGTTCTGGCCAGTGGAATGTGAACAGAACTGACGTACGCTACTTCCAGGACCGGCCATTAACATCTTCCCATGAATCGTCCTGTGTATGTTTACTGGTTCTGGAAGCCAAGGACTCCATGACTCCTGGGCATGGCAGAACTCAAGGCGCCAATAGCCTGAGGCCCTAAATCACCATGTGGAAGGTGCCTACATTGGCTCCACTGTGAGAAGGAATAACTTTTATTTTAAGCAACTGAAATTTCAGGGTTTGTTATAGTATCTAGTGTTATGCCAACTAATACAAAAACTGGTGCTCAGAAGTAGAGTGCTGCCATAACCAAAAACCTAAAATAATAGAGCACTGGCTTAGTAGTTGAGTGGTAACTGGTGAGGAAAGTGATATAAGAAGCTGGAAAGAAGAAAACCTGTTTCATAAAGTGTCAAAATCTGTCTCCTTCAATGGCGGACAGCATGCTAACTAAGCCTGTATTTCTGGGGGAAGTGGCTGGAAAGAGTCAGAATAATAGGATAGATTGACTTTTCCCAGGACAGGGTCTAGGGTGAGATGAGTGAGGCACCAAGGTTACAAAATTAAGGAGGCAGAACTTGCACAACTCTGTTCTTAGCAAGGTCAAGATGAGTTCAGGAAAGATTGGCTAGTTTGCAAACAGAAGTGAAAAAGTCCAGGGAGAGTCCAGAAACAGAGGGCCTCAAATGTTATAAAAGCCTATTACTTCTGGATAGTAAATAGTAAAACAATATTATTTGAGAGACAAAGGCTTTTTCTGAATCAGACCCACTACCAAAGATGTGATTAAGGATGTGGCCCTCTCATCATGGCTATTATTTCAGAGAGTCTCAAGACAGCTGCTATTAACTCGAGAGAGAGGCATGAGTGACGGGCAAATGAACAAATAAGCTTGAAAAGTACTTATTGGAAAAACTTTAGGTATGAGGGCTGGCCGAGTGACTCAGCTGGTTAAGAGCTCGCTCAAGAGTGTGAGCTCTGAGCAACAGGGTCACTGGTTCGATTTACAGCCCAAGCTGAGCTGCCACTGAGCTGCCAACAGGTGGCAGGATGGCTCAGCTAAAAAAAAATTAAAAAAAAAAAAAAGAAAAAATTTAGGTATGAACTTTTGCTCATGAAACTGTTGGGAAGCAAAGATTACAGCTTTCTAGATATTTAAGAAATTACGTTGCCAAAGGGGGGATGAAAAAGAGCCTAGATTTAAAAGGCCTTTTGACAGTTAGGAACCTTGAACTTACCCTTGAGCCTCTAAACTTGCACAAGCCGGAGTGGGCTTTAAAAGCTGTACAGTCCTCAAAGAGGACAGGCTCCCCAACACCCCCCTCATAGAGTCATGGGTGGCTATGGAAGTGAGGAGGAGCCTTCCAGAGAGCAGAGGGGGACCAGAGAACAAAGGATGGGGGCTCCTCCCAGAGAGACAAACCAGGGTGCTGTAAGAAGGGGCGGCCAAGGAACTTACTCCCAGGACAGTTTCACTGCCAAATGCCTTCCCCTTGGGACTTCTCCATCGCCAGGGACGTGTGCTGTGTGTCTCTCATTCTTCTCTTTCCAAATGGGCATGTTTACCACTTAAACCCACCACTTTATGTTGATTATCAATGGGGCAGAAAAGGCAGCGTGTCCTTTCAGTTCAGAGGTGAATGGACAATGAAGCAAACACCTCCTCTTGATGGAAAAGGCCACATGCCACCCCGAAATCCTGGATTTTTAGCTGAATGCAGTAATCGTATGGGATGTTAGGTTGTCTCCTTTGGGAAGGGAATAAGTGTGCTGTCTGCATGGGAAGAAGGGTTAGGTGAGGGAGGTTATTTGGTAACTAAAGGGTGGACTGCAGCAGCATCTATGTGTTCGCCAAAACCATTTCCTCTTTTATCTGTAAATACGGCTAGGCTCTATTTCTTAGCAACACTTACAGTTAGATGAGGCCACATGACTGTGTGCTGGCAAGTGGCACAGGCAGAAGATGTACACTGTTCTCAGGCCTCCCCCATTAAAAACCTCCAATGAATGATCCTCCAGTTGTGTTCTCCATTTGCTGGCTGGAGGAGGACGCCTGGGCTCTAGGGCAGAGGAAAGCTACACAACGAAAGGAGCTTGGGTCCCTGAACCTCCTACCAAACACCTGCAAATGAATTATATGCAATGAGTAATAACCGTCTGTTGGATTAAGCCAATCAAATTTCAGGGTTTCCTTGCTCCAGCAACTATCATTACCCTCATACAACCTACCTAATAGGTTTGCTGTCAGGACTGAATGAGTTAATATGAAAATGGTATCTGGTGCCTAAGATATGAAAAATGGTGCTATATAAGTGTTGGCTACTCTTTTTGTTTTTTAAGATTTTATTGGGGAATTAGGGAAGGGGACCAGCCAAATTGTTGTTCTTCATTCTTCATTGTAGAGGGCACAAGTTGCCATCTGGCTGCCCATCGGCAACTCATGGCCTCTAAGCTCAAGGTGCTGTGTTCAATCTTAGTTGCAGGTGAGCGTAGCCACCATCCCATGTGGGAGTCAAACCAGCGGCCCTGTTGCTCAGAGCTCGCGCTCTTAAGCCAACTCTTAACCAAATGAGCCATACAGCCGGCCCGTGTTGACTAATCTTATTTGCTTGAGAACAGGCAAAAATCTGCGATGAACTATGGCTTAGCAGAAAGTGGTAGCAGTAATGGAAAGCAACTTAAACTCAGGATAGGGTTCCTAGCTTTCATTGGAAAGTCTAGGAGTCTATAAGAGCTAGATCCTAATACTGAGGCACACTCAGGTATTTATAAATACCTAGTCTGATCCGTCTCCTGGCCAACCCTAAATTCCATTCCTTTAGGGCCATGTAAGTTTAAAAGCCAAACCCCGCCCCCA